>NC_133365.1:46230658-46345097 GCF_049309525.1 Garra rufa | reverse complement strand
ATCACTCAAACCCCTTTCTCTACCTGTCCGTTGGTTGCGTATATCCTCCATGTTTGTAGTTTTTTAACACTTTTTATGCGTGTTTGTAGTTCTAATCGAATCCTTGTTCACGGCGCAGTGTGTTGCGGGCAATATTAGCAGTTAAGAGTGTGCATTGATCGTTAAGTAGTAGACCATCCGGGAATCTTTGGAATACTTTTTAAACATACTACGATTGGGGACATACAATACTATTTAGGACGGACGCAGCTTCTTTGGTATAAGTTCTTTGGCTTGTCTGAACGCTAGTTTGTGCTCCAGTATAATCGGTCCGCCGAATCTCATCTAGTGAGAAACGTTCCGCGGTGCAAACTTAGTGCGATTAAAATGCGTTAAAAAAATTTAACGCGTTATTTTTGTGTAATTAATTAATCTAAATTAACGCGTTAAAGTCCCGGCCTAATATATATATATATATTTATTTATTTATTTATTTTTTGTCGAGATTGGAAGAAAATATAGTGGCTGTGCTTTAACTTGGAACTTTAATTGAACACCCCTGACTTATATCAAAAACAAATACTTTATTTGTATGGTTTTGTAATCTGTGTCACATATTTCCTTATGTGTCATGGTAGAAAGGACTCTTAATATAGAATTTGATTACAGAAAAACTGTTTTGAACATGGTAATCGATTAAAACATATAAGGAACAGGCTGAATGTGCATTAACCTTACATCTTAACCTCTTTAAAAAAAAAAAAAAAAACAGATCATAGATCATATATTTTGTCTAAAGCCTATAAAACAGCTTCGTAAATTTGAAGATTTCAATACATGAGGATTCTGAATGGAATTTTTAGCGAGCCATTAAATGACTTGAGACTCGACTCGGACTCGTGACCAAAGACTCCAGACTTGACTTGGACTCCAGGTTAAAGACTTTAGTTAAAGTTAAAGACTCGTGAACATCTCTGTTGTCGGCTATTGCTACAAATATACCTGTGCTACTTACGACTGGTTCTGTGGTCCTGAGTCACAGATTCACTAATAACTAAGAGTTTTCACTCAATAAACCTCACTTGGAGATTATAATAATTAGTAAGATAGTTAGGTTTAGGTTTAAGGGATCTAAAATATAGTCATGCAGATTAAGGCATTAATATGTGCTTTATAAGTACTTATAAACAGCCATTATCCTAGCAAATAAGCAACTAGTTAATAGTGAGAATAGGTCCTTAAAGTGTTAACAAAATGCCCCTATTTGAATACTTTTTCATATGTAATACACAAAAAATATGATCAAACCAACATATTAAATGCCACGGTTCAATACTTACTGGATAATCCATTATTTCTTCGAAATGGCTCAAAATTCCAAATGTCACTTATGATTTGAAAAAAAAAAAAAAACTTAAAAGGAAGTAATGAAAATGTTAAGGTGTGTATGCGTTAACTTCGTAAGTGATTTGTAAAGCACAAAGAGTTCCAGCGTTTATTGCAATGTGTTTATTGTGTGACCTTGCAAATGGTTGTTAAATTAGCACATAATAAAATGCAGTACAAGATAATAAAATAGTGAATCATCAAAGTCCACTTGTCTGACACACTAAAGCTTTTAATGTGCATTATGTCACAGTTTGTTACTTGGCTATATGCTATTTAGCCTTTCACCGAAAGCATACAATAGTTTCGATGGGAGGAACAGCAATTGTAGAGCTTCATGGGATTACATGACATGAAAGAAAATCTCTGTAAATCTCAAGGTCAGACATAAATGGGCTTGAACCCATTAAACTTTGAGCTATAACTAAGACTTTGGGAATCAGGCTACAATTACCACTACACACAACTGGTTAATATTGACTGTTTAATCTAATGATGTTTTCAAGAAAAGTGTTTTGTATGGTTGTGTGACGCTTCAATAAACATCAAGTCATGGTTTAGGGAATTATTTTCATAACAACAGTGACATTCAATGTAATCTCAGTTCATCTCAGGACTGATCTTTATTTTCTCTGACGGTTCGATCTCCCTACAGCTACAGAGTTATCAATTTCACGGCACATTGATTTCAGCCATACACACTTACTCGTACACTCATGCTTACTCAAACACACACGTCACGCACTGGCATTGAGCACAGCCTACAATGTGACACTCACAGCGGCCAGCAAGAACCTGTTACGCAGGACAGAGCATCAGACGAGCCTCTTGACATCCCATAATTCATGCACAGGCGCTAAAGCTCTCCAACTGTTGTTCTGCTACAACTGTTTTGAGTATAAAGTGCATGTAAAATACATCCACAACTGCTTACAGGCACCGCAAGAGGCACAATAAACTCCCACAAGGGACAAACAAACACTAATTAACTAACTAGTGTTTTAGACATGGGCACTGCAGTGGCAGCACAACTTCCCACTAGAGAACAACTAACTATAGTAACATCACAAATTTCTCACAAGAGGACAACTACCAAACTAACAAAGCAATTTAGATATAGGCACCACAGCAGCATTGCAATTTTACTCACGGGAACAACTAACTAAATTAGCACCACATTTCCTTATAAGAAACAACTGAGAAACTGACTGACGTCAGCGCAACAGTTTCCCACAAGATGACAACTAACCAACCGAACAATGTAATCAACAAACTATACTAGCTAAAGCATGATAAAATCCCAAAAGAGGACAACGAACCAATAAACTAGGCACTTACAGTACTTTGCACCACAATTTCCCCACGATGAGCCAACCAACTAACTAACCAAATAACAAAGTAACTACCATTTTAGACATGGCACAACTTCCCAACAAACTAACATTTTAGCATGAAAGAACAACTAACTGGACAACTAACAAAGTAACAAATCAATTTAGATATACAACAGGCACTATTACACGAACTAAATCAGTGCAACACATATGTGACCCTGGACCACAAAACCAGTCATAAGGTTAAATTTTACAAAACTGAGATGTATACATCATATGAAAGCTCAATAAATAAGCTTTCTATTGATATATGGTTTGTTGGGATAGGACAATATTTGGCCGAGATACATCTATTTGAAATCTGAGGGTGCAAAAAAATCAAAATACTGAGAAAATCACCTTTAAAGTTGTCCAAATTAAGTTCTTAACATGCATATTACTAATCAAAAATTACATTTTGATATATTTATAGTAGGAATTTTTACAAAAAATCTTCATGGAACATGATCTTTACTTAATTTCCTAATGATTTTTGGCATAAAAGAAAAATCAATAATTTTGACCCATACAATGTATTTTTGGCTATTGCTACAAATATACCCCAGCGACTTAAGACTGGTTTTGTGGTCCAGGGTCACATATAATGTTTCCATCGAAAGCAAATTTAACTTCTGCTCAAAATTGTTATTCTGCATAAAACATTTGCAAATAAGCACCATTTTTATCCAAAAAGGCAAAAAGAACAAAATCATCACTTCCTGATCAAATAAATATCACAAAAAAAAGTAGGAGAAGCCACTGAATATATGTACTTATGCCTCACAGTGGGCACAATACAATAAACACAATAAATGCGGTCATTGCTTTCGGAGGTGGACGCCTGCTGTTTGGGAACACAGTCATGTAAGACAGAAATAATTTGGCGGCAGACTTTGCCCGGCCATTTCAGAATGACCATAACAACATTTCAGAACCTGTGCAACAAGATCGGTTGCCATCGCACAAAGTCACATGACTTTTTTGGTGCACATTAGGGTTGAAGCGAGCAGTCGTCATTATCGACAATGTTGACAATAAAAAATATTTTTGTTGTCAAGGAGTCTTTTAATTTCATATCATATGACCTACTGTAAGAGCAGGTTTGACCAGTGTGGCACTGTAGCGGCGTTTGGATGAATATGCTGCACGCTGCCTTCTCAGTGATGAAATAACACACAACAAAAACTGAAAGCTGAAGTGACCTTTTTTTACTTGTTAAAGCTGATTAATCAGTGAAATATTCGATGATTAGTCGAATAATAGTTTTAATAATCATTAAATTAATCAATTATCAAAATACTCATTTGTTCCAGCTCTAACAGGGTTGGGCCGATACATGATGCCATCATCGATGGCTGATAGACATCACAATGTTTAACCCACATTCAATTCGTTCCTCCACCCGTACAGTGTGTTAAACACATGATCTGAGAGAAACGTGATTAGTAAAACAGGCCCCTAATAGGGATGCTCATTTCGGTTAATTTCCCTGACCGACAACCGCTGCTCGTTATCCAAACATTAGTCTCAGCCTCAGACGTCACGCCCACGGAACGTTGGCTAAACGTCTGATGCATATGGTACACTTAACTGGAAACACTTCAGGAATGTCGAAGTCGTGATCTGATTAGTTGAATTTGATCGGATTTCCGGAACACGCGAGTGTCGCGTTTATTTTCGGTCCGCCGGGAAACAAAGCGCAGACTGATTTACTCGCGTTTTGCTAAAAGGTCCTTATGCAGACGCCGTTGTTGTTATACCGACATTCACGAACAAATTACTGACTTACTGCTTGTTCTCCCTCTTCTCCGTTAACTTTCAATGCTGGTTATTTCAGTGACTGACTTGTTGCATGCCTGTCTGTTGTTGTAGGGGCATTTCTACGCCCCGAAACGTGACGCTGAACGAAACGAACTGTGATTGGTTGTTTGACATGTCGGTCAAACGGCCTTATGGGCGGGCCTTGGCCAATGAAAGCTGCCATGAATACCAGACCTTCAGCCGTCAGTCTGAAGGTCTGGCTACGCGAGACTATCCAAACATTAACCGTTAACTGATAAAATTAAAATAATAAATTAGTTTAAAATAAAAATAGAATGCACGAGTATCTGTGATGATACATTAAAAATACAAGCAAATGTTTTATTTTAACGTGCAAACAGCAGCATACAGAGCAACAACAAAAACTGCATTCATATATACTCAAATTATCACGCATCAGCTGCGCTTCTGAGAACAGAGAAAATCAGAATGAAATAAAGAATAATATAAATAGGCCTACACTAAATATGTATAAATTAAATAACTACCTAATTAAGATGACAAAACTAAAACACACTGAATCCTTCTATGCGCTTTGAAGAACTGTACCGGTCTTATTCTTCTCGTCGGACATAAAAATATATAGCAGGCCAACCTATACCTCAGTGTGCCTAGTTTTTAACATGTCCACATGCTGTACGGATAGACTGGAACGCTGCCTGTTAACTGTTAGATCCGCGACAAATACACATCACAAAAATCCTTTCAATTTGCGGTTCGGGTCTTTTCATCCACTGGTCATATGTGGAGCAACGTGTTTTCACAGCGTTCAATAGCCAATCACAGACATATCTGTTGATTTGTGGCCAATCAGAGGCGGCTATGTTACAATCCACTCACCACTCAAAGTGCAGGTTTCAGTTTTGCTGATTTCTACACCTCCGCGAACTCTCTCATAAAAACAAAGAAAGTGTAGACATGATGTAAATAAGAGATTAATTGTACAACGTACAGGCTGTCACTCATACATTACTGTTAGGGCTGCACGATTAATCGCACAATGTTGTGAGGCGCGTTTAGTCAATGAAGCCGGTACTTTGATTAATAGTAAATCTCCATCACGTGCGTTCAGCCGGAGCGGCAGTTAATAAACAGAGACGTAAATCACTGACAAGCTACGCCAAATCGCGCTCTAAATCGCATTCAAAATGCAGACATGATTTTCAGTACGCCTATTTTTTTATAATTCAATTTTGTGGAAGTTATGTAACAGTTATTTTATTTTTGGTAATAAATTAATAATTCTATTTTTAATATAGACTAAATAATTTTGTCGTACTGTTTTGTTGATGTCCATTCAATGAATTGACGCCAAAATGATGCAAAATCGAAAGTAACAGTAAAATGCTCACGGGCTATTTAAAGCCATTTAAAAGCTAAGAAAAGCGTGGGAATGAGGGAAAACTGTAACAAAATATCCCCCAAAATTTCCCCTCGGTGTTACCGGTATTACCTGTGTTGTCACAGTTTTCTCACAGTCACATCCCTACTGCTCGCCCTGAGGGGCAAGCAATTTATTATCTATATGAAAATTATTGTTTTCAGTTGCTTTTCCTAGTTTTCTTAGTGCTATTTAGTTTATCAGGAAGTGACGATTTTGTTCTCTCTGTCTCGTTGTATAGAAACGATGCTTTATGCACAATTGCCATGTTCAAGTAATGCGCATAAATTCGCATTTTTGGATGGAAACATATTGTGAACAGATTGCGCTCCCGTCTTTATCCCGATCATGAGGACATGCTCATTTTTTTTTAAATAAAAACACTATATAGGTTTTTATTATATTAAAATGAATATTCATATAAGTACCGTTATTCAGGGTGTTCACAATATGTTTTAGCACGCAATGTTTTAAGCCTAATATTCATGGATTAACTAATCAAATGGTTGTTTTGTTTTTTTAAATGCTATGAATGTTCATGCTCATTTTTAAAATAGAAATGTCTTAGCCTTATGAGTAGCTGAATGCTAATCGATGGACTGTTACGTTAATAAGTGCCATCATTCGTTTATGTTTATTATATTAATATTTAAGCAATCATACATTACAAGCATTAAATGGCTTATGTTAAGACAGATTTGTTAAGACAGATTCTTGAATGAATTAAACAGTTTGTTATCATACATATTGAAAGCGTGAATGGTCTTATTTCCACTCTCTGTTTATGGGCGTGCATGAGCGGGCGGGATGCGATTTTCGAATAATAATCGAATAATACCCTGCGATTATCGAATAGTATTTTTGCTTAAAATGCCCATCCCTAGTAAGTACTGCCACTCCATCGTATACACAGTGTATGTGTAATTACAAATCTTGAAAGTCAATGTAAAAAGTGAGCATGCATTCAAAAGCAATTTCATTGCCCCGCGTATTAACAGTGGCTCCCTAATGCCTGCAATTTATATGCAGTATAATTACACAAAGATATAATTGCTAGAGAATGTACTGAAATACATTTTTTTACTACCATATATTATTGTTCTGGAGTTTTCTGCATTTTTCTGGATAGGACAGTGGAGATTTAACAGGAAGTGAGGGGGGGAGGGGGGGGTGGTCGTATCGGGAAAGGTCCACGAGGTGGGATTCGAACTCGGGACACCCGAAGCGCAACTGCACCATATGTCGGCGCACTGCCCACAAGGCTATTTTTATTCCCTTTAGGGGTTCCGTAGTGCACGTCATTTCCTTTCCAAACATGGTATGTGGATTCGGCATACCACCAGAAATAGGAGGTACCCAAGACAGTCGTGCAATGTGAGAAGAGCAGCGACCTGTTGACTTTGAAAATGGTGCAATGTGAATAAGCCATCACTCATGTTTCATAGTAGTTCCATAATTGGGGCCACAAAATGAACCAACCAAACAGAAAACTAACATAACATTTCAGACATGGGCACTACAATTTCTCAGAGGGAAACTAACAAACTAACTAGCACTACAGTAAACTAGATGTAATATTAAAGAGGAACATGAGAGTTTGACCTTACATTGTCTCTCACACTGACCTGATACTAAGGCTTCATTCATACTTCTGTTTCAGTCAAAACAGCTGATGACAGAGTGAAATATGATTTGAGACAAGCACACAGTCACATACTGTACTTCTGCATGTCTGTGTGTGGATTTGGGTGATTTGATCACCACAGGAGGTGAATCAACTCTCTTCTGTAGAGCCAAATGCATCTGTTCTCACACACACACACACACACACACACACACACACAGGAATTTACCAGACACTCTCCTGCACCTACATATGAGCACAACGGTTTTTGTCTTTCAAGCTTACACAGGAAATCAGCTAGAATAATGCTCACTTCCCTCTCCTCCCCCTTTAACCACACACCTCAAAATACTAACATTACAACTTTTTAAAAAAACTTCAAAAATACACACTCAGTCCCTCTGGAAACATATGCAGATATGCACACACTGCCATGCTCTAGATTCAAAGAGCTCCTCTAAACCCAACAGGATTTTCCAATCAGAGAGAGCAGAGAGATTAATGCTGAAGTTACACACACACACACACACACACACACACACACACACACACACACACACACACACACACACACACACACACACACAAAGCACGCACGTGCTGCCGCTTCCCTGGCACAAAACACAAACCACTGGCTTTTTACACCATCAAATATTTAGACCCTGAAGAGTCTGAATTAAAGCCGCACAGAGCGAGCGCTCCGAGGGACCGCGCAGTCATAACTCTAAAAACATTAGCGATCCTTTAATGTCCTTTTATGAGTTCCACTGTCATCATTTTCCCATTCACACACACTAAAAAACTTACAAATGAGTATTATCTTGTGTGCGCGCGTGTGTATAATCGGCGAGGGACCGGAGGAGCAGAACCGGCTATCTGGCGTCTCAACAGCTTGAGATGATGATGATGATGTCATCAGGCCCTGGAAGTCTCTGGGGATTTGGAGCTTATTTGCATAAATTCGTGTGTGAGCCTTTAAGAGTAGCTGACCTAAAATAGTGCTACTATATTCACTCACACACACCCAAAACCCCTTACACATATAGGACGTTTTAATAACTTGTCGCACGCGCACAGTCAGTCTCATAATTACGATATAAAGAGGCCATAGTGGCCCTAAAAACCTTTCTGTTCAGTCATGTGGTAAATGTAGCATGAAATGCTTCTTTTTATGTTGCAACACTGGAGAGAGCACCTGCTGATGATGATTACGAACCAAATTAAACTGCGTTTTAGCAAACAGAAGGTGAAAAATCATACAAACTTGAGATGAATAAGGTGTAAAGGCAAGAAAGAGGAAATTAAAATAGAACGATTAAAATGTTGAAGGAAAACCTCAGGAAGCAAAAGGTCAGAATGGAAACGGCGCACATCTAGGCCATTGAATCATCACTCGTGCACTGTTTTTTTTTTTTTTTTACAAAACACACATTGACAGTATGTATTACATTATCACAAAGAAGAGCTCAAAGTTTAACTTTAGCATTTGTCCCAGGATGGAATTAATTTAGGAATTAATGAAATTAGTGCATTCTTAGAAACATTCTTTATTTTTGACACCCACTGTCATTCTACTCATTTCCCAGAGTGCACAGAATCACATTCTTATTAGAACACATTTTAAGTGAAATTATTTGGTTCAGAGTTGTCTGTTTTTTATTTATTTGCTTCAGGGAATGAAGCATCATGAGCAGTGACCAGAAATAAAACAATGAAAGCCACATTTTGGATCACAAAATCCATGACCATTTCAGATTAACCATAAAAATGCTTTATTTCCTTATATCCTATATAACTTATATGCGTTTTTCATGGCCGATACCAATTATTACAGATCAAGTAGACCGATAACTGACTTTTTTGAACCGATACGTCTGGTCATGAAAATTAATGTCAAAATGAAGAATATGTGTTCTGACAAAAATTCTCTTTAGATGCTTTTAAATTATTTTATTAGCAAACCGGTTTTGAAAATGACAGATACTGATAACCATAAAAAAAAGAAATTAATATCGGCACTGATATGTGTTTTCAGAGCCGATACTGATCATTACAGATCAAGTAGACTGATTACCAATATTTTGAACCGATATATGTCTGGTGCAAAAATGAAAATTAATGTTAAAATTAAGAACAACATGGGCTCTGACAAAGATTTTCTTTAAATGTTTTTAAATAATTTTATCGGCAAATCGGTTTTAAAAATGACAGATACCGAGAACCATAAAAATATTTCATATTGGCACCGATGTGTTTTTCAGGGCTGACACGATTATTACAGATCAAGTAGACCAATAACCGATATTTTGAACCAATATATGTGTGGTGTAAAAATGGAAATTAGTCAAAATTAAGAATAACAACAGCTCTGACAAAAATTCTCTTTAAATGCTTTTAAATAATTTTAAAAACAAAACAGATTTTATTGTTTTTCAGGGCCGATAACAATAACCAAAGTAGACCGATAACCAATATTCTGAACCGATACATATGTCTGGTGCAAAAATTAAAATGTCAAAATTAAGAATAACAAGGGCTCTGACAAAAATTCTTTAAATGTTTAATTACTTTATCTGCAAGTCGGTTTTGAAAATGACAGATACCGATAACCATAAAAATGCTTAATATTGGTGCCGATAATCGGTCAACCCCTAAAACACAAATTGAACTGAAAATTTAGAGCTTAACTTAATTTCACTTTTTTTCTTCCATGGGACTATTTTTCTTAATTTTTTTAGTGAATTATTTTTAAAATTAGGAGATTTCAAGCTTTGATGACACAGACCCTCAAAATATGATGATCTTCTAGCACAGAAATTTATTTCTGCAATATATATTGCAGAAATAAATTTCTGTGCTAGAAGATCATCATATTTGAGGGTCTGTGTCATCAAAGCTTGAAATCTCCTAACTTTAAAAATATATATATATAAATGAAAAACATCCACTTACACTGCTGTAAAATTAGATAACATAAAATGTAAAACCTTTGTATAAATGATAAAAACAATGTTTATGTATAAAAATCTTAAAAAAATCATTTAGCCGTCAATAAAACAAAATAATTGCAATTCATTGTTTGTTTATTAATTCTGGATTCTTATACACTTTTTCTCAGTTTTTCTTTAAGTTTCCTTTGCACCCCTTTGCAACCCAGACCCTGATTCGAAAAACCCTTAGTTAAACCAGTATCGTAAGAAATTACATTAAGAAATTAAAATAACCCTTGTCCCTTCTCCAGCACTCTTTGTCAGGTTCCATCAACATTTAAGTTAAGTGGAAGATGTCATTCCCACAAGTCCTTGCTGCATCTAGTAGAGCCCTTTAGGCCCAGCATGCAATGGCAATTATGATCCTGACCAGGCAGTGCTGTCATCTGCTGCTCCTGACTCATCGTTCCCCTGAGAGCGTGTCACAGTGTGTGTTAACGGGACCTCACTGCACAGGGACATCAGAGCCAAAAAAAGATACAAAGCAGACAGATGTGACATCAAGGGTCTGGTGTGGCTTAATATTAAGTAGGCCAAGTGTTTTGTCTTGTGTATCTATTGATTTATCAATTCTACACAGCTTCTGTCATTCACCTCTTCATCAGATCTCCTGACGTCTGTCTACATCTATGCAAATCACTTAGGTCAAGCCAAATGTTTCCATGACTAAACATTTTGTCTGTCCACACTGAAAAGATGGTGCAGTCAGTTAAGGCTCTTTTATTGCTTGTCCCTTTACACTAGTTAGGTTTTCTGTTCTGTTGAAATGACAGCGGAGCCACTAACCACCCCAAAATGCAAAGTGCGTCTATCATAAACAAAACTTAACGGTAAGGTGCCATGAGTTCACTTCCTGTAACACAGGATATGAGCATCTGTCACCACAGGAAATAATTACTGCATGTAAGACACTAACTGTGAGTTACTATTAGTGCTTGCCTTGCTTCTCCCAAACCTGTTGTGTTACTCCACCACACACAGAAGGAGCTGACAGAGAGTGCCAGACACTACTTTTGTAAACCTAAATGGATACTTCACCCAAAATAATGAAAATTCAATCACGTTGACATCCAAATAACGCTAGACCTCCATTTACTTTCACTGTATGGATAAACCATCTTTTATCTTTCAATCTACAAAATATCCACTTCCCGTTCAACAGGCTACCCTCAGAAGGCACCACCGCGGACCGCCCACAGTCCATTCACTACTGTCTGATGCAAACTGCACATTTAAATGGCAAACACTTTCTTGATCTGGCAAACTGTAATCTGGTTGGCGAATCTGACGCAACTGGACAGAGGCAGGGTGTGAACGGTTTCTACCATTCTGCCTGGAAACAAAGCGGCGTTTACAATGTAACGGAGCAGTAAAAGTGCATTTAAAGAAGCAATCACTGGATTTGCTCAAGTTTTCCAGACTACTGAGTTTTGTTTGAAACCGTGTCAAATTAATGTATTAATCAATGTAGTGCTGCGAGATTTTGGGAAACAAAAATAAATAAAAATAAAATCTAATTTGAAATGTGATTTTTTTTAAATGCAGTAAAAAATTGTGTGTAAGAACACATTGCCACACTTTACTCTGAAATATGCACGCTATATATTTAAGTAAAACCACAGCATTTACAATAAAGATTTCTCATGCATATAGGCCAGTGGTGTGCAGTAGTGGTCTGAAATGAGATGGCAAAGCCCTCAAAGATTTTTTTTTTTTTTTTTTTTTTTAAATCAAATGCACACTACCATTCAAGAAGTAGTAAGGAAGTCTCTTATGCTCACCAAGGCTGCAGTAAACAGTAATATTGCAAAATGTTATTACTATATAAAATGTTTTTTTGTTTTAATATACTTTAAAATATTATTTATCTCTGTGATGCAAAGCTGCATTTTCATCAGCTCCAGTCTTAAGTGTCACATGATCCTTCAGAAATCATTCTAAAATGCTGATTTATTACTAGAATTATCAACATTGGAAACATTGTGCTGGCAAACATTTTTTTGCAACCTGTGATTCTCTTTTTCAGGATTCTTTGATAAGTTCAAAAGAACAGCATTTATTCAAAACATAAATCATTTCTAACAATGTAAATCTATGCCATCACTTTATTAATTTGGTAAATAAAAGTATTAATTTGATTTAAAAAAAAAATCACTATAAAATTGTTAATCGTGATATTTAAAAAAAAAAAAAAAAAAAACTGATATGATGTGTATGCCATATCGCCCACCCCTAATATAATTATAGAAAAACATTGTTTTACATTGTAATAATATTTCACATTTTTGCATTTTATTCTGTATTATTGATTAAATAAACAGCCTTGATGAGTATAAGAAACTTCTTTAAAAAAACATTAAAAATATTATTGATCCCAAACATTTGAGCAGTAGAGTGCATTACCTACATAAGAAAAAAGCTAATATTTTATATTTCTAAATTAACAATGCAATTAATACTCTATTTATTAAAGTCAAATATGAATCTCATCAAGTTGGTGTTTAAGCATTTTACATTTATTCCAAAATAATTACTCAAGGCAGCAGTGTTGTTTTCGTCAACGATGACGATGACGAAATCATTTCGTTGACGCCACTTTTTTTCATGACGATAACGAGACGTTGACGAGATAAAATTGGCTCGTTGATGACTAAAACATGACGAGACGTGTGTGAGTTTTCGTTGACGAGACGAGAATAGACGAAAATGTTAGTGGGTGGTCCGTCAGACGTTTAAAATGCATGACATTTCTGCTTATTGTGCATGCCAATTAAAACCGAAAAATATCTGCCGCTATGGCAAGCCGTTTTAGCATTCCATCCTTGTTTGTCTTTTATGTTTTAAAACATTCCTTCATTATTGTAATTATTGGTAAAAATAGTCGATCCAGAAGCTCACATTGTGTTGAACTATAGATCTGCTATTTTCAGAACTTATAAGTGACACTACCCAACAGCAAAATACTTACTGACCTACATTAATTTCTTAAAAGACTACTTTTTCCCCTTTTTTTGACTAAAACTAGACTAAAACCTTTTTGACTTTTCGTCGACTAAAACTAGGCTAAAACCTTCTTGACTTTTCGTCGACTAAAATTGGACTAAAACTATCACATATAGAAGTGACTAAAATTTGACTAAAACTAATAACCATTTTAGTCCAAAAGACTAAGACTAAGACTAAATCTAAGATGGTTGTCAAAAACAACACTGCAAGGCAGTGAACTTACATTCAGCTATTCTTTTTAATAGTTCACTTTTAACTATTTTTTAATTTTTCAGATCAGTCATCAGTAAATATTGGTCAGACACTTTAAAATTTTACCAAGTTAATTACTCACTAAAAACTCCCACAGACCGTGTTGTAGAGGTCGACCGATGTATCGGTTTTGCCGATTAATCGGCACCGATAGTTGATTGGCCGACCTATCGGTTATCGGCAAAAATCCTTGCCGATAGTTTTTCCGGGTTGCGTTCTTTGCTGAAGCGGCTCACGCTCTGCTCCGCTGTCATAGAGTATGAAAGGTTAAGCCCCAGACCAATGTTAAATGTCAGGATTGTTACCATATATTTGTATTGATTTATATCCAGCTGGTGATATTCTTAGCCAGCAAAGTTGCAGATTTAAAGATGTGATGTGAGATAGCAAACTGTGTTCATTCAGCCGACAGAATCCTGCCGAATCACAGCGCGCCATAGTTTTACAGATTACAAATCTGTCCCAAATCATTGTTAATGTTGATAAAGACTTGACCCTGGGCTGGAAGATTGAGTATTGTGCATTTAAGCAAAATATTTTTTTTATTTCTGTAGCTCCAATAATGTCTGTATGCTTGATATAAAGCTATAATTTGTTTTAGCCTTTTCGTCAGGCAGCGGAAGCATGGTAGTTACGCACTTTATTTTACAATGCCATTTTCCTGTTCTTATTTTATTTTAATAAATCAACAAAAATATTAAAAATTAAGATAAAAATTATACAAAACGAAATTCGTTTAATAAGGTATTTTCCACAAATAAAAACGTACGAAGTGGTCAAAAATTGTGTCTGACCCTAATTCTCCCGGCGTATTGCCGTCCAATTCATACCACGTCCTTTATGACATTTACAAATTACACAAACTTCTTTCGTAATTAACATATTAAACTGAAACAAAACAAATAATATTTAAACATAAATGTATAACAGAAAATAAATTGTTTCTCAAATGGCTGCAATTAACGATATAGATCGCACTTTCTCTTTCCGTTTGATTTGTTCTTTAATCTAACCTTTGCCGCTTTTTTGATCATTCTTGAAGTAAACATTTGCCCGTTTGGTGATTAAATAAACTGTTTTAGATTTCTGCTTGAACTACACAACGTGTCCTGTGTGTGTTTGATACCTGCAAGTTATCCGTTAACGCAGCGCTGCACTTTTGTCCGGTTTCATTAAGGGTGGGCAAAAAAAAGGATTCTCCGATGCATCGCAATCCTCTCTTCGATGAGCTTGTGTTTTCCCCGCATATGGCACGTGCGCGCGCTAGAGACGCGGCGGCTTCATTGCACAGGATTTGCACTGTGAGCTACATGTGCATTGTTTGACAGTGTGAACTTTCAACCGCAGTTTTCTTTACAAATGCCTTCATTTCTGCCGTTTGCAATGCAGTACTATTAGATGCACAAAACTCGCGCACTGACAGACTTTCACTTGTGCTTTGGGTTTGTTCGTCCTAAAAAGCTCGATTGTGGATGCGGTTAAATGCACTTGCATTTTCGAATACTTTTATACGAAACTGATGTACAGTACACACAGTCAGTTATGTTTTTAGAGCAGGACAAAACATTTGATATATCGAAATAGATCTGTGCATTCGTTTTAATGCAGCCTGTTAAAGAAGCTACTGTCTACGATCTCATCAGTAATAATCAAATGATAAAGAAAAAAGAACACTTATTTTAAATAAGTAATTGTTTAAAAAAGTAGCCTGCTTATATAATGGAAAAATCAATTTGATATAAAATGTAAATGAAAATGTAGCCATGTGCAGAAATATTGAAAACTGAGAATGTGACGCATGGTTATATTTAGTTGATATTGAAAATCGTAATTAAATTGAATCTTAATTTTAAGATGGCAGTAGGCCTACTGACATACAGAGATTCCAAATATAAACAAAAGGCATAAAACCTGCAATTTTACATATTGTTAAAATGTAAAGATTCACACCCCTTTAAAATGAGCCCATTAACATCAACTAAGATTGATGAAAGCTGTAGAATAGAAGTGAAGTGTTGTTCCTTGTTAGAGTCTGTTAATTTCAACATTTACTGTAATATTGTTACATTTTGAAGTTTATTTTGTTAACATTAATGAACTATGAAATAACTTTAATCAATATATAATTAATATTAATATTTTTTATTTATTTACAAAGTATGGTTTAGTATATATTTTTTTTAATACCGTTCAGTATACATTTTCAAAAACTATCGGTTAATTAATCGGTATCGGCCTGTGTGGTCCAACCTAGCTATCGGTATCGGCAAAAACCAATATCGGTCGACCTCTAGTGTTTTGGTGCAATTTTAAGTCTTATTTTAACTAAATAAAGTGGTTATATACAAGCATGCGAGTTGTTTACTTTTTAAAATTAATCTTTCCATTAACGTGATTATATTGTTCATTCAGACTGATTTCCAAATGCACATGAGTGATTTATGCATTCTAATGTTATATTTTGTAATAATGGCATTTATTTGTATAATTTTATTTGTATAAATTGACGCAAGTTGCCAAGAATTTAGAGATCTGAGTGGGGCAGACGTTTTTCTTTTAGCTTCAGACTGACTCGGTTCAGTCTGAGTATATCAAACATTTTTAAGCTGAAGAATCAAATGAAACGACCAGAAGAATCCAATGAAAATGTATTGTACAAGAAAACTAATCAGTAATGTTTTACAATGCTTGATCTGTTGCTGGATTACATTTGTTCAGTGTTAAATGTTACTAGAAACAAGTGTGAAATTATGTGTCAAATGTACAGACAGAAGAGATTATCAAACGTCTGGGCTGACAAAAAGAAGGAATGAGAAACCGAGCTAGTAATAAAGGGTTAAATCTCCATTTATGTGTTAGGCTTGAAGTAGTGATGTCTTTTATGCAAGAGAGAGATGAACCACACATTAGGGGAGGAATGTCAGATGCTGAGAGAGAGAGAGAATTCCCCCGACAGTGAGTAAACTGAAAAAATGTAAATGCGAAAAAAGAGAGAAAGACCTCCTTCCAATGTGTCTCTGATATGCAAAAGCAACGGATCGCATTGATGTGAATAGGCCAGAGCATGACACTGGAACACACACAGACGAGGCATTATGGGATATGATCGTTCAAGATGGTGAGAGCTGTCAGTGACCCAGTGAGAAAGCTCCAGTAGAGAGCTGGCCTGGACTACATCACATCACATCCCCATGGGAACATGTGCCTGCTTAATGGAGCTGAACTTACAGGCCTACAGTAATGCAATACAGCAATTCACAAACTCAGAAAATGTAAAATTACATGCAAAAGGACAAAACTCATGATAGAGACTCATACACTCAATATCTTGTAATGTCTGAAAAGGGCAAGTGGTAAGATTTTTACAAACTGTGTTCATACTAAATGACAAACTGTAAGAATGTTACAGGCTCTGTCTGCTCAACGCAAAATGTAACTGTTTTTTTAATGATAAACAACAAATGTCAATATGCAAACCAATCACAGTTATAAGCAATAAATATTGCTATATAGTAGTCACACAAACACAAAATTATATGTATATTTTTGAGTTATGTAAAAATATGTGTCGGTTATTATTCCGTTTACAAACATGTATATATGTATTTAATGTTTTCAATTTATTTTAAAGATGTTTCTTATGCTCATAAAGGCTGAATTTATTTGATCAAAAATACAGAAAAAAAATGTAATATTGTGAAATATTATCACAATATAAAATTAATGTTCTTCTATTTTAATATAAGTTAAAAATCAAATTTATTTCTGGGATCAAATCTGAATTATTTAGAATCATTACTCTAGTATTTAATGTCACATGATCCATCAGAAATCATTGTAATATGCTGATTTATTATCAATGCTGGAAACAGTTGTGTTGCTTAAAATTTTTTGGAACCTGTGACACTGATTCTTTGAATAATATGTAAAAAAAAAAAAAAAAAAAAATTTTTTTTAACAATATACACAACTGAAATTATTATTTTTATTCACCAAGGAAGTGGTAAATTGATAAAAAGTAATAGTTAATACTTATATTGTGAGAAAAGACTTATATTTTGAATAAATGCTGTTCTTTTAAACCTTTAAAAAGATTTTTAAATTCAAAATGAGCAAACAGTATATCAGTATCCATAATCAGTTTTACACTAATAATAATAATAATAATAATAATAATAATAATAAAATCTTTTTAGATAAAAGAATCCTGAAAAAAGTATCACAGGTTCCAAAAAAAATAAAAAATTGGTAGCACAACAGTTTCCAACATTGATAATTCTAATAATAAATCAGCATATTAGAATGATTTCTGAAGGATCATGTGACACTGAAGACCGAAATAATGGCTAATGAAAATTCAGCTTTGCATCACAACATTTTTTTTAATGTATTATATTAAAATCAGTGCTGTCAAACAATTATTCGCGATTAATTGCATCCAAAATACAAGTTGTTGTTGTTTACATAATAAACGGTATGACGGTATATATCGTTACCGCGGAATGAAATGTGTACCGTAAAAGATTTTTTTATTCCGTGTATACAGCAAAATGTAAATAAGTGGGCGTGGCCAACTCACGTGCAGAAGCCCCAAACTTGGCAGAGACCTGGGCCCTGGCCACGAGATTGTTGCTATATCTTTTTAGACTGATCAGAATTACAGTTTATTTATTATAATTTTTTTACATTAAAAATTTCCTATAGACTTGCATTGGCTGAGAAAACAATGCCCCCTCTAAAGGAGCAATTCCACTCCACTCAAGAACGGTGACCTCTTACCTACTTTCACTTTTGCTTCAGCTCATACATTCTGTGTACATACTCACAAAACTAATTTGCACGCATTATACCGCCCTTAAAATGATAATATTCCAGCAATTTCATTCCATCCACCCATAAGAACACACCAAGAGCTAAATTCAGCTGTTTGTGAGCTGTTTTATTCAAAACCAAAAGCAGATCCTTCATCGCGTACATTCTGTGTACCTGCCCACAAAGCTACATCATTTGCACGAATTTGACCGCCTTTAAAAATTTAAATATTCCAGCGATTTCAGTCCATCCACCTATTAGAACACATCAACAGCTACATTCAGGTGTTTGCTAGCTGCTTTATGTAACACTTAAAGCCTCGCGTCGGCTTTCATGAGAACGTGAGCTGGCGGCTCGCGCTCTGTTCATAATGCTAATGCTGTCCACAAGAGGGGGCCACAGGATAACAGATCTCAATTCAAAGACTTTTTACAGGGTTTCATTTAGAAGCCAGAACTCGGACACACAAGTGCTCTGGCTCTTTTGCCCCAAGGCTGCCCAGGTTAGCTCTCCAAGCCAACATTTAAAGTTTGGTATAGAACTTTAGCTTCTAGTTTATTATATAAAGCCCTTTTGTACATTTTCTGTACCTATATAAAAAACTATATCGTGAAAGATATCGTTACCGTGAAATAAAATTTTGGTCATACCGCCCAGCCCTAAGCGACAGTATAAAATGCAAAAAATGTATGTAGCAATATAAATCAAATTAAAATGTATATTTATATAATATAAAATAAATAAATAAAAACAAATCAACAAGAAAACTAGATAATTAAAATATATGTAGGTCCAGGGTCACATATGTATCTGGATGGTGCAAAAATATCAAAATAGAAAAGATGATTTTTTTTTCTTTAAAGGCTGAGAAATCACCTTTAAAGTTGTCCAAATGAAGTTCTTAGCAAAGCATACTGCTAATTAAAAATTAAGTATTGATATATTTATGGCAGGAAATTTACAAAATATGAAAAAAAAAGAAACATGATCTTTACCTAATATCCTAATAATTTTTGGCATAAAAGAAAAATCGATAATTTTGACCCATACAATGTATTGTTGGCTATTACTATAAACATAACCCGAGCGACTTAAGACTGGTTTTGTGATCCAGGGTCACATATATTAGTATTAGTCATTCATGTCTTTTATCATATTGCTGTTGTGTGCTTACAAAAGCAGCATTAAGCCACTTGATCGTATAACAATGGTACAATCCATTTAAAATAAAACCTATAATCGTCTATGATGCTATAAACTGCATGTTAGTGCTGTTTGCTGTGTGGCAGCACATCAGATGGGTAAAACAGAGGGCTTTAGGACGGGGGCGTGGTGACTATTTATAGAACACTACTCATTACCTCACGCTCTCTTCACATCGACAGAGCTGTCCATCAAACAGAGAGAAACACGGGGCCTGTTCCAAAACATGCTCACGTACATGCATGCTCACCCATCACACACGCACAAATATTTACATATTTATTTTTAGACTGAACATGTATGGAGAGGAAGCTTCTTGTCTAAATGGGTTTTGTCTACCTCTGAATTCCATTGATTGGATCGCAAAACATTTACACCAGCACTGTCCTCTAGTGATATGAGACAGAAGGTCAGATGAGGTGTAAACGGGCTAAAAGCTATCCATGATCTACAATGATCAAACTACAGATTCATGTGAACAAAGAGTGCGCAATAAAGATAGAAAGGAACTGAACGAGCACACACATGCATATGAGAATAACAGTTACACATTAAAAACAAAAATCTGTTTCACTTGGCATTAAATATAAAACAGCATGTGATGACAATGCAGCCTGACAACAAAAATCAAAGATGTGAAGTGACAAGTTCCCAGAAACAAGTGACTAGTCTGTCCACGCAGAAAGAGAAAATGCAACAATCACAACCATTCAGATGAACAGACATGATGTTTATTATGTAGTAGTATTTGTTTTGTGGAGATTTTAGACTTGGGAGATTTCACTACCCAGTACAATGCTATAAAAATACAAACCAAATGAACCAAACATGTTATTTTTTTAGATTTGCATTGGAGATATTTTTATTTTGACAGCTGCTTTACTACTCCACACCCACTTTTTAAATAAATTAATACTTTTAATTAGCAAGTACGCATTAAATTGCTTAAAAGTGAGAGTTATAAAATTACAAAATATTTATGCGTCAAATAATTCTATTCTTTTGAACTTTCTATTCTCTTCTTCTGGCACATACAGTTGAGGTCAAAAGTTTACATACACCTTGCAGAATCTTCAAAAATGTTAATAATTTTACCAAAATAAGATGCATGGTATTTTTTAGTTAGCACTGACCTGAATAATATTTCACATAAGAGATATTATATTTACATACAGTCCACAAAAAAAAAAAAATTGTTGAATTTATAAAAAACAAATTCCCCTGTTCAAAAGTTTACATACACTTGATTCTCAATACTGTGTTGTTACCTAAATGATCCACAGCAGTTTTTTTTTTTTTTTAAGAATTTATGTATTTGAACCTTTCCAACAATGACTGTATGGTTTTGAGATCCATCTTTTCACACTGAAGACAACTGAGGGACTTATATGCAACTATTACAGAAGGTTCAAACGCTCACTGATCCTCCAGAAGGAAAAACGATGCATTAAGATCCAGGGGTGAAAACTTTTGAACAGACTGAAGAAGTGTACATTTTCTTATTTTGCCCAAATATCATATATGTTTTAATTTAGTACCACCCTTCAGAAGCTGCAGAAGATAGTTACATGTTTCCCGGAAAACAAAATCAGTTAAATTTACCCTGATCTTCAAATTCAAAAAGTTTTCACCCCAGCTCTTAATGCATGGTGTTTCCTTCTTAAGCATCAGTAAGTGTTTTAACCTTCTATAATAGTCGCATATGAGTCCCTCAGTTGTCCTCAGTGTGAAAATATGGATCTCAAAATCATACAGTCATTGTTAGAAAGGTTTTAAATACACAAAAATGCTGAAAAACCATAGAATTTGTTCGACCTGAATTTTTTTTTTTTGAAGAACAGCGGGCAGTTAACAACTTTCTAAACTGTTCCAGCAGATGACGTAGGCATAGCATAGGCTCCAATGAGAATATGCTAGTCTTGAGAGAACCAAATTTTGTTCACAGCAAAGGAAAACTAGTCTCCTCTTGGCTTATATTGAAATCCTCCAGCATTTTTCTTCACATATCCTTGTTTTGTAATTCTAATTCGAGACTGGTATTTTGTTTTGTCACAAACGTATCAAAATCACCTCAAAAGGCTGTTATTAATCCCCTGGATCTGTATTGAGCACTTTTTTTTCATGATGGATGGACAGTTTATTGGATTTTAAAAAAAAATTAACACCCATTCACTGCAATTTTAAACTTAGAAGAAGTTTTAATATAACTCTGATTATATTCATCTGAAATAAGAAAGTCATATACCCCTAGGATGGCTTGAGGGTGAGTAAATCATGGGGTGATTTTCATTTTTGGGTGAATTATCCATATAAGGATAACGCTAAGTTATAATATGATGAACTATGTCATTTGTTTTCAAAGCAACACACCATTGACTCAAGGTGCCTCTAGTTTGGCCTTATAACAGCGATCTATTTCTCACATTTTTTATCTAACTGACATTTCTTTGTGACAGCGCAGCGTTTATTTCCCCAGTACCGTGACCTACAGAGCCACCTTACTGTGACAGGGCTGCTATTGTGAACCTGCAAAAGGGGCTGCAGTCAATATCAGTAACTGAATCCACTGGAGCAATGCAATTACCTAAAGCATCGGCAGCAAGTGTCTTTTACGAATTCATACAGCTTTCGACAAAGCTATTAAAATCAGCACACGTGAGTGTCATCAGCAAGGAAAGTATTTCTTGTGTTATCTTTAGCAGCGTTCTTCTACGAGACTTGCTGAAGCTGATCACAGCTGAACATTACGACTGATGGCAGAGGTTTAATTTTTAATGTGCTTTCCTACTGGGCCATACACTCTCGAGCCGCCCCGTCAGACTGCCAGCGTGGTTACTCCCATCCTGATGCATTTTTCAACAGAGACGTTGAGCTCACATGGAAGAGACTGAGAGAGAAGATAAAAAAGTTCAGAGTCCCAGAAGACAAGGCTCATGGGTTACCGAGGGAGATGGGCTGCACGCAGTGCAACAGGCAGCTTGAGCCACGAAAGTGTGACAAAAGAGGTAATCCTCATGCTGACTTAAGAAGATAACTAGAGCGTGTCCATATACATGGATTGGATGAAACAGCAAATTCATAGCAGGATTATTGACAAACCACTAACATGTAAGTGATAACGGTTTAGGCTTTAGTCAAGGTTTAAGAAAACAAAGGCCTGAAACTCTACACTCTAAGAGCAAGAATGATATGTTGAAGCTGAATTGTCAGCAATTCATCAAGTGGGCATCTTAAAGGAACAGTTCACCCAAAAATGAAAATTCTGTCATTAATCACTCACCCTTGTGTCATTCCAAACTCATAAGTCCTTTGTTTATCTTCGGAATATAAATTAAGATATTTTCGCTGAAATCCAAGAGCTTTCTGAGCCTGCGTAGACAGCAATGCAACTACCACATTCAAGGCCCAGAAAGGTAGTAAGGACATTAATAAACAGTCCATGTGACATCAGTGGTTCAACTGTAATGTTATTAAGCTACAAGAATACATTGTGCACAAAGAAAACCAAAATAGCAAATTTATTCAACAATTTCTTCTCTTTTTTTGTCAGTCAACACACATTCACAAGCAGTGTTGGGCACGTACCTTTAAAAAAGTAATTAGTTATAGTTACTAGTTACTTATCACAAATAGTAACTGAGTTAGTAACTGAGTTACATCATTATAAAAGTAACTAATTACCAGGCAAAGTAACTATTGCGTTACTTAAAAAAAAACTAATTTAATATAACTATACAATAAATATAAAACATTGTACACTAATCAACACTATTTTAATGTTGTTGTGGGACAACGTGAGAGACAACTATCAAATTCAACATATTATTATAAATATCATTACTATAGTGGAACAATAAGGCACAAGATGGTTTAGAACTTTAAATATTTATTGCACAGACCACAACTCGTCAACAAATAAGTCTAAATATAAATTATGCTTCTGAAGAAATGTACCAAAAACAAACAAATAATAATAATTATTATTATTAAATTAATTTTGTGTCGGCATGTGACGATGTGAGGTGCTTCAGTAGATTTGAATTACTTGTCACCGACGCAGAGAGACTCTTTTTTCCTGGGCAAAAGTTGCACGTTACAAAAACATTTTTACTTTTCACCTCAGCGAGTGCTTATACTTCCAGTTTGCAAAAACTACCTTTGAACTTGTTGGACTTGCCATCGTTGTGAGTCCTGGATGTTGGTGTGTGCGACTGACCGTGCGTGTGCTTCAGTGTGCGTGTGCTTCACGCGCACTACTCTGCCTCTGATTGGCAAACAATGGAAATTTACTCAATCTAAGACAATCATCGCGTTCTCAGTTACACCACGTTTACAGACACACCAATCATCATCATTGGTTATGTGTCCCGCCCCGGCCCCGAACACACACAAACACACACACCTCAGAGAAAGAGAGGTCCTATGGCTGAGAGAGACGCAGATCGCATGAAAACCGCTTCAGTGTTCTCAGTTATAGTAACGCGCATTTTATTGTCATTAACGGTAACGGCGTTGTAACGGGGGAAACAGTAATTCATCTGATTACTCGTTACTGAAAAAAGTATCGCCGTTAGTAACGCCGTTTATTTATAGCGCCGTTATTCCCATCACTGTTCACAAGCATATTTTTGGGTGAAATATTACTTTAAACTGAACACTGTCACAACCAAAGAAATCCAAGGACGCATGTTAAATATGAACTACAGGACCATGCTCTTGCAATGCATTAAAAGTGCCATAGAATGCATTGATACAATGTTTTAAATTGCTCTCTGATATCTACATAGAAGGTTTTTGGCTTAGGTAAGGGCAAACATTCTCTAGAAACGGTTTTACAAGTCTATTTACAAGCCTAGGAGGAAACAATGGTGTATGAGACTCACTGTATGCCATGTCCATGTACAGAACTTTTATTATTCAACTATGCCAAGGTAAATACAGTTTTCCATTCTATGGCAAATTTAAAAATACAACCTTGCTGAGAATGGAACAAAAAAAAAGGGAGTTTGCAAAGTTGAGGCCCGGAATGGAGCGCAGTGAAAGAATTGATTGGGCACACATTATAACTCAGGCAGAGCAGTCCGCGAGGCTTAATCAGTAGCGCTAATTATAACGAGCTGGGTGTTTTCAGGCCACACTCTGACTCCCTGTGCTGCCATCAAAGGAGCGATGGAGGGCAAGCCAGTTCAAAAACAGCACGCATGGACTATGGTCAACTCATTTGATGACACTACATCATTAAGTCATATTTTAGAGGAATTAAGATTAGTCAAGGTGGTGATTTGGACAGGCTGGAATCTACACAGAGGTTTGGTCACTAAAACTCCTCTGAAACTGAAGAATAATGAAGTGGAAGATGATTGTACCATTTGGCCTTAATAAAGCCATGCATGCCTGGAGTGTGAACAAACTTTAGATCTACAAAAGATACTTTTACAAGCTCTACACAAGAGAAAAAATCCATTATACATATATAGTGTGTGGTGATTAGGTTTTGTGGTATGATGTAGTATGTGTGTGTCTAAATTGAGCAATGGCTTCAAATTGGCCTAACAACAAAGCACTTGTCAAATGCAGATGACAACACCCATATACTACTACAAATACACAAAGAGACTATTAACAGGCATCACTGGACTGCCCTTCTTTTATTACCAAATTTGCTTAAGTACAAATGGTTAAACATATCTTTAGTTCTTTAATTAACATGCTGCCAGCTTGAAAATTCTGGGTTTAAAAAAATCCTGAACTTATGATAGTGTGAAATGATATTTCCACAAAAAAATCCTTTCTATACATTAATTATCAAATTATATAAAGTAGGGATGTAACAATTTGATCAATATCTCGATATTATCTTGGTCACATGATGGTATAAAACAATAGGTCTTCTGGGCAAAATGTGTAGTTTTTAAAATATATTTAAACTTCTTATTCTAACATAAAAGGTTTTTAAAGTTGTGTTTTGGGCCATTATGTTTTGACACAGTATGTGTCAAATGAACTAAACCCGAAAGCGCAATTTGTACTTTGTTTAGGCGATCAGCTTGTGATCTGGATCTGGTGTTTTCTGTGGCTTAGAAGGGCTCAGTTCAAAGTGAATGCAGTCAATTTGTTGATTTTGTGTGCTGTGAGTTTAGCGCGCATTACTTTCACGCCAGATGATTACAGCATTTCACTAGAGTTTTAGCGGGATGCATTTTTGTAAGCCTGTTTTCACTGAAGCTGGAGTTTTCCGTCAAAATAAAAGCTTAAAAGTGCAGTATGAACTGCTGAGGAGCAGGCGGTTTAAATGGGTAATGTTACTGCTGTCCAAATTTAAATTACTCTTTAAAATGTAGAAATTAGGAAAGAAGTATTGTAATTTCGCTATTGTAGTGTAAAGCAAAAATAATAAACTTATGAAACATTAATTTACATTGATTTTGCAGTGCAGTTGTTTTATCATATATGTCTATTACTGTCATTATTATATTTTAATTTGTTTGGCTTCCTAATATGCCAGGGTGAATGTAAATTAGACTGATAGTATATCACAAATAAAAAGAGGGTTGAGTCCCCTTTAAAGTTCAGGTACAAGTCAACTCACTGACTTCTTTCTGACTAAAGTTTTCTGTTATTGAACACGAGTTGGAGCTCTTATTTTGCCCAAACTCTCGAAGTGCATTAGATAGAATAATTGAACTTTAAAACGTATAAAAATTTTCATTTTTTCCAATTCTTCATTTATCCTCTATTAAAAATAAATAAATACATTTTGTATCATAGACTTCATATTGTGATGAAATAATCATTAAATTAAATAATTATTAAAGTCAATTAAACATCAACCTATATTCAGAAAAGTTTTGTGTTTTTGTTGTTAGAGCTCTGTCCTCAAACCAGGACATCAAAGTGAACAAAAAAAAAAAGGAGGCAAATGCTGCAACAGCAACATTAAAACAGGTTCATGCTAAAAAGATAACACTGACATACAAGCGCACTTCCTGGAATGAAAACATAGTTTTCGATGCAATTAATTTAGGAATGTCCCAGTTACCAAACATGCAGCAATCAGATAAGAGCATCTATAAAAGATGTGTGTGAGAGCAATAAAGCATTAAACCTTAAGGTACGTACAGACACACAACTGTCCCAGAGTCACCTTGATCAGTCACCAGTTTGATAATAAACTAACTAAACTAAAGAGTCAACCTGAAACCAAAAGAACAATGGTCTCACAATGTACACATATCAGTATAGAAGAGCTATACAGTACGCTGTAGCTATAGGTACAGAGTAGACCCTCTCCAGAAACCCTGGATTAATATAATATAATATATACATGTATGTGTGTGTATTATACATAATAAACATACACAGTAGAAATATATAATGTAAACACAAACTTTTAATTTGGATACAATTAATCGTTTGACAGCCCTGAAACCTACAACCTTTTAGTTAGTTTTTTAGCACAACCAGCTTTAGGCACTAGTCATTTCTACTAAGCTAGTTCACAAATTCATTCTGTTTCAAAACATAAAAGCACTCAAGGATATCTAATTTACCTGCTACCAAGTGTTTCAATTAAACTTTTCAATACGTTTCAAAGTTAAGGTACAAACCTTGCAAACATTGCTACATTCTGGAAATAGATCTTCCACGAACACTACGTCTAGCAGCCTGGTTTTTCAGAAACACACTTTCTCATCACACTGCTAAATTCTCAAACTGTTATACTAAGATTTAAAATGTTCAAATTAGGACTTTAATAGATCTGACTGAATGACTTCATTACCACCAAAATGAGTTAAAATGGTTGCCTAGTAAATGCACGTACAACAGAGTAATAATTCATAAGGTTCACTGATACACATATCGAGATGAGAAACATGTTTACTTGAAAATTGGAGCTGCAAATCTAAAACGAAATTGTATTCTATGAATACCATGAATATATTTGCCACCCATAATGAATGAAGACGTTTACGTGATCTTAATATAACACCTATATGATTAAAATTAATATTTACTCAAGCAGCATTTTTAATCACTGTAATATAATTGTTAATAACACAAAGTAAAAAAATGTAACAAAAAAAATAAATAAAAATAAATAAATAAATCATACTTGCTACTACATACACTGCCAGTCAAAAGTCAAGATTTTTAATGTTTTAATGGTGATCTGGATCCTTCAGGAAGCATACTAAAATGCAGATTAGCTGTTCAAAAAACAATTTTTATTATTATTATCAATATTTAAAACAGTTGAGTATATTTTTTCAGGATTCTTTAGGGTTGGGGGAATTATAGAAATTAATACTTTTATTTAGCAAGTATTTTTTTTAAATTAATAAAAAGTGACATTTAATGTTGTAAAAATTCAGCTTTGAAATACCAGGAATAAAATAAACTTTAAAATATATTCCAATAGAAAACTGTTATTTTAAATGGTAAAAATATTTCGAAATTTATTTTACTGTTTTTTTTTTTTTTTTTGCTGTACTAAAAAACATTAAAAAACTTCCTGTTCAAAAATATTTGACTGGTAGAGTACATCAGTAACTCACTCTAGTATTCAAGTACTCAGCTAACTCAAGTACTTCAGAAGTTTCACATATGAAGTGGTGCAATATATACCATTATTTTTTGTGTAAGCACAATCACTGAGTTGTTGATTTGAGAAGCGTTCAGAGCGATTCAGTCCGGTTCGTGAACGAATATCCCGATTCTTTCGAACTGATTTGACTCACAAGAACGATTTATTCAGACAACGATACGAATCGAACACAACTAAGACAAATGATTTAAAAAATGCACAGAAATCGTATTAGCCTGTAATTTAGCCTATATGAAAAGACAAACCAGATAATTCACCAACAGGAATAGCTCCAGCTGCCATCACTACTACCATCACATATTTCTTTACAACAACAAATGAAGCCAAAAACGACTTAACTAGTTTATGCACAACGCTGACAGCGCCAAATAACGGTAGAAAAATGTACCTTCATCCTCATGATGAGATGTTTCATCCTGCGCTCCTCATGACCATAAACTTCACGATCTCCATCCGACAGAATAAACGCTGCATGTGTGTGAACGAGACGCGCTGCTTAAAATAGCTACACAAGGAGCGGGGGCTATAGACGAGGAAAAAAAGAGCCAAGGACACCCATAAACAGTCCAATATGACATCAGCCCTCACATCTCTGAATATGTCAAACTGTATGTACTACGAATAACTGCGTCTTTACGCAGCGACTTAATAAATGGATAATGTTTCTCGCACGCTCTTTTTTTAAACGAGTCGTATGCAAAGTTAGACGAAAATGACCGTTTCAGAGGAAGTGAAAGTTTGGGTGGTATAGGGCTGAGAACAGTTAGGTTAGCAAACTGACTAGCTTTGCAAAGAGCCAGCAGGTGTTAGTTAAAATAAATGAACTCCGTTTAGACATCCGGATGTCTGCGTTATACAACTCTGGGTTGTATTTGATTCTTTCTGCATGACTTTTGAAATTAATGTGTACGGATATATGTCTCGCAGAACCTTTGATAATTTTATCCACGAAACTTACGGCAATGCAATGAATGACACTGACCTGTTTTCTGTAGGGTGACTGAAGCTCGAAGGCAAATTTTACCGTCCCAAAAACATTTATTCCATCCGGAAATGGAGTATTTTAAACGTTTTGATGGCCCATGTTCGCCTGTCTGTCTGTCTATCTCTGACTTCCTGGATGAACAGCCGTGTGCGCATATAGTGAAGTTCACTAACATACAAGCGCTCACGGAAATAAGTGCATACCATCTCGACCCAGCAGGCTATGCAAAGCAGCACATTTACCCTCATACATGAGCGTAAATATGCATATTAACAACTATATATGGGTGAATATTCATTTAGAATAATTTAAAAAGTAAATAAATTAATAATGCTTAGTTATTCCAGAATAGACTATAAAAATAGCTTTCATTTTTTGTCTCTATATTTAATTTTCTTTTCCTTTTTTAAAGTTTGCCTCTATTATAAATGCATAAAACAGGAAATAACACTTTGCACTTTTATAGAACTTTTTAAAATAATATTTAAATTATTTTATAGACCTTTTTAAAACAAATACTCCATATATGAGGGTAAATGTGCATATAAACAACCATATATGGGTGAATATTCATTTAGAATAATTTAAAAAGTAAATAAATTAATAATGCTTAGTTATTCCAGAATAGACTATAAAAATAGCTTTCATTTTTTTGTCTCTATATTTAATTTTCTTTTCCTTTTTTAAAGTTTGCCTCTATTATAAAATGCATAAAACAGGAAATAACACTTTGCACTTTTATAGAACTTTTTAAAATAATATTTAAATTATTTTATAGACCTTTTTAAAACAAATACTCCATATATGAGGGTAAATGTGCATATAAACAACCATATTTGGGTGAATATTCATTTAGAATAATTTAAAAAGTAAATAAATTAATAATGCTTAGTTATTCCAGAATAAACTATAAAAATAGCTTTCATTTTTTGTCTCTATATTTAATTTTCTTTTCCTTTTTTAAAGTTTGCCTCTATTATAAATGCATAAAACAGGAAATAACACTTTGCACTTTTATAGAACTTTTTAAAATAATATTTAAATGATTTTATAGACCTTTTTAAAACAAATACTCCATATATGAGGGTAAATGTGCATATAAACAACCATATATTGGTGAATATTCATTTAGAATAATTTAAAAAATTAAATAAATGAATAATATTCCAGAATAGGCTATAAAATAGCTTTCATTTTTGTCTATATAATTACATTTCTTCTCCTTTTTTAAAGTTTGCCTCTAAAATAAATGCATAAAAACAGGAAATAACACTTACTCCATATATGAGGGTAAATGTGCATATAAACAACCATATATGGGTGAATATTCATTTAGAATAATTTAAAAATTAAATAAATGAATAATATTCCAGAATAGGCTATAAAATAGCTTTCATTTTTGTCTATATAATTACATTTCTTCTCCTTTTTTAAAGTTTGCCTCTATTATAAATGCATAAAAACAGGAAATAACACTTTGCACTTTTATAGAACTTTTTAAAATAATATTTAAATGATTTTATAGACCTTTTTAAGACAAATACTTCATATATGAGGGTAAATGTGCATATAAACAACCATATATTGGTGAATCTTCATTTAGAATAATTTAAAAAACAAATTAATTAATAACATTCCAGAATAGGCAACAAAGTAGCTTTCATTTTTGTCTCTATAATTAATTTTCTTCTCCTTTTTTAAAGTTTACCTCAATAATAAATGCATAAAAAACAGGAAATAACACTTTGCACTTTTATAGAACTTTTAAAAATAATATTTCAATGATTTTATAGACCTTTTTAAAACAAATACTCCATATGAGGGTAAATGTGCATATAAACAACCATATATGGGTAAATCTTTATTTAGAATAATTTAAAAATTAATTAAATGAATAATATTCCAGAATAGGCTATAAAATAGCTTTCATTTTTGTCTCTATAATTAATTTTCTTCTCTTTTTTAAAGTTTGCCTCTATAATAAATGCATAAAAACAGAAAATAACACTTTTATAGAATTTTTTAAATGTCAATTCAGTTTTTTGCTTGTCTAACTTTACAAATGAAGTGCAAAATGTGAACAGGCTATTATGAAGTAGTCAAATAAATAAACTCAAGAATTACTTCTTTAACCCATATGAAAACCATTAAAGAAGCATAAAATCACAAAAGAATTGTGTGTCAACAAAAACAAATAAACAAATAGTAAAGTTTAAACAAATACTACGCGTCACTCGGCCAGTTGTAGTAAATGTTCTACTTTATGAAGTCTAAGGTTCATCAGGAAAATCAATCGAGCGCAGAGGGAATCTATGGAGAGGCGAATAGTGACACCAGATACGATAAAGACGCTTTTAATTGACGACGCAGCGTATCTCAAATAAAAAATACTTCTGCAAGACAAAACAGTTGAGCTGACAAAGCCATACAAAATGTGAATGCCAAGAAATAAAACGTCCTTACCGAGTCAGCGAAGCTTTATCTTTAATCCAGGTCCAACTCCATAGAAGTCTAGTTAAAAGCAAATGTCTTCAGGCGAATGAACGCAGTCCTTAACGATGCACAGTACAAATCCACCTTATTTCTCCTGTAGCCCTTGTAAGGTGGAATGCTGAGGGAAATAAACTTCCAAACTCATTGCAATTGGCGTCTTGGTGCTCCTACACCTGAAAACGCATCAACCTGTTTTATTTTCGACAGACGTCATGACTATCTCTCTCGTCGGTGTGATGATAAAACGTGCACACTCTTCGTGTTATGATATCCAGCATAAACACTGCGCTAAACACAGCTCGACTGACAAAGAACTGACAAGCGTCTGACGCTTTTACAACCCCATCGTACCTGCTACAAGGTAACAGCGCTGATAAACGATCTCCGCGAGTCAAACAGCTTTTAAACTCAACGGCGCCACCTCCCGGTTGAGTAAGGAACAACTCACTGGGACACAATAGAGATGACAGTGGCAGGTCTCTGAAAAAGCGTTTGATAGGATTATTAATCTAGTGTAATGATGATTAGATCGAGGATTTAACGTAGATTACTCCGCAGGGCCAGTGAATATAATATATTACAATATTTATGTGTTGCATACGTCTGACCAAGCAGGAGTTGCTCAAACTTACCGTGTTAAACACCTGTTATTCCAATCTGTGAATAATAGCTAAATGATCACCTAAAATGTTTTATGATGATGTTATAGCAATAATTAGCCTATTGTTATTTTGTTATTGTTGTTGTACGATGTTATGCCATACACGGTGTTTCTTAATGTAATGTCATTTGTATCAGGTTTCTTTACTATTATTTGTCCTTTTTGTATTATCATTATTATTATTTCTAGCTGTTGTAGTATCCCTGTTTTATGCACCACAATGGAGAAATGCTGTTCAAAACAATTTTAAAATATATACACACAATTTTGTTTTATAGATAAGTCAGTATGACTTATTTCACTTACTACATCATGCTTGTTTTTGAGGGAAAAAAATGGCAATATTGGTGATAAACAATTACAAAATCATACAATGTGTTTGATGAATACACGAACTTTGCACAATGAATGAAACCCTACTCAATGGGCATTCAAAGCAATTCATATTACAGACCAATAAAGGCATTAAAGCATATATTTTCTTGTATGTCTTTTTATAATGACTAATACGCTTACCTGACAAAAATAGTGCATGACTGAAGAAGAGAATTGTTTAGCCTACAGACAACTTAAGAAAATCTTCTTGCTCCTTGACTGATAATAACAACAATACATTTGAAACGCGAAGAGACTATCTCTCTCTCACTCACTCACGCTCACTCTCTCTCTCTTCCCATTTTCTTCTTTCCCTTATGTCATACTTGCGCACAAGCGGTTCAAACTACATTTCCCAGCATGCATTGCGCAAACATCTCCGCCAATCAGATTCCTCGGCCTACCCTCCATTGAAAAAAGAGGCTCGAGTCGTTGTCGGTGCAGTGTGATTGTTTACACACAGGCGTTTCCTTCAATATTGTTAATTTTTGAATATAATAAATGGCTTCGACTTTGCTATCACCCATGGTGGATTATTATAACGATGAGGAAGAGCTAGACAGTGTGGACGAAGATGAAGATCGCAGTTTCAGAGGCAGAGACTCGGAAGAAGGTGATTACGCACAATAATTTAAGTTTATTCACCTTTTTATCTTATTCACATATTATTTATGGATTAGAAGACATGTTTCATTTGTTAATGAGGGGATTGACTGTAACGTTAGTTTGGTAATGAAACACTGGCTCTGTTGTGCTTGTATACATGTGGTTTACTGTTTATTTTAGACCTTGCTAGCTTTTTGCAACATCGTCTGCATTATTAAATGCGTGTAGTGATATTTTTTAGATGTAAATGATAAATGTGTATGCATTTAATCCTATAGTGGTTATGCATTCTCTTATGGTTTAATGTTTTATGTGCTATCCTGCCTGTTGATAAACAGTTAGCAGTTAGCGCGCGTCAGGAAGCAAAGACATTAAGTAGGATGTTTTTTTTGTTGTTGCTGTTGTTTTCGTACATACAGCCTCGAAGTCAGGTTCACCAGAGGACGGACTTGTTTTCAATGTAACATGTTGGGAAACATGATTTATGGTGGCAAATATTTGGTTTGAAACTCTTGGAGTTGGTCTCCCCTCAGTTAGCCTTTGCTGGTGTCATAAACGCATCAGAGGTTAGACTGACAAGAGTGATATCAGACTTAGGAGATCAGATCAAATCAAATGAAACGGTAAGTGTACATGACATTAAGTGTAGTTAAAATATAAGAGCATCCGGAGTAATGAGCAGTTTTTGAATTAATTACCAACCTTTTCAATTATGTATCAAGTTAGCAATGCAGTTTTGAGAGAAACAGAAGTATAGCATTCCCAAATGTGACCTTGGACCACAAAACCAGTCATATGGGTCAATTTCTTTAAATTGAGATACATACATCTGAAGACTGAAAAACTTTCCATTGGTGTATGGTTTGTTAGAATAAGACAATATTTGGCCGAGAAACAACCATTAAAAATCTGGGGGTGCAAAATAATCAAAATATTGAGAAAGTAGCCTTTAAAGTTGTCCAAATGATGTTCTTAGCAATGCATATTACTAATCAAAAATTTGCTTTTTATTACATTTATGTTAGCAAGTTTACAAAATATGTTCATGGAACACAATCTTTATTTAATCTCCTAAAGATTTTTGGCATAAAAGATAAATTGATGATTTTTACCTATACAATGTATTGTTGACTATTTTTTACAAATGTACCGTTCTACTTACAACTGGTTTTGTGGTCCTGGGTCACAAATGTGTCCCCTCACAAATGATGAATGGTACCTGATAATCTTGTAGAATTGATTATTTTAGTAAAATTAAATTACAGAACATCTGGTATTATATAATAGGCCAGAGTTTGTCTTCATAGACAAAAATATATAGTAGTTTGTTGAAAGTTGTCCCCAAAGTTTTTCTGGACAAAATGTCTACAAAGGCTTATTTTATATATTTATTTATTTACTTAAATTTTGTGACACTGGCAGATTACTTTTAACCCCATTTTAAAATTGTACTAAATGTATTATGCATGCTTCCCTTTTTAACTTCAGTGGTCAAGTGGATAATATAAATGCAGTAATGAAATTAAAAAAGTTTATGTAAAGTGACAAATTTCATTTTATGCAAAAACTGCACTGTTGATGAATCTCAATTTGTCAACTATCCTTCAACTATCTTGCATAAATATTTAATCTAAGTTCTTTGTATGAAAATGGTATATTATCAGTCAAAAGTTTGGGGTCGGTAGGATTTTTGAAGTAAGTCTTTTATGCTCACCAAGCCTGCATTTATTTGATCAGAAATACAGAAAAATAAATATGTTGTAAAATTGTATTACAATTAAAAATAGTTTTGTGTTTATGTAATATATATTTAAAATGTAATTCATTCCTGTGATGCAAAGCTTAATTTTCAGCATCATTACTCCAGTCTTCAGTGTCACGTGATCCTTCAGAAATTATTCTAATATGCTGATTTGATGCACAAGAAACATTAATATTAATATTATCAGTGTTGTGCTGCTTAAAAAGTAGTTTATATTCAGAACAAAATTTACAGATAATGTTTTCACCCCCTTGTCATCCAAGATGTTCATGTCTTTCTTTCTTCAGTCGTAAGGAAATTGTTTTTTGAGGACAACATTTCAGGATTTCACAGTCGAGGAAAAAGGGTCTTATCTAGCAAAATGATGGGTTATTTTCTAAAAAAAAAAAAAAAAAAAATACAGTATATATGCTTTTTAACCTCAAATGCAAAAGTGTTTGAGATTAAAAAACAACCGTTTCGCTAGATAAGATTCTTCTTTCTCAGCTGGGATCATTTAGAGCCCTTTGAACCTGCATTTTCGCAGTTCAAACTCGGGGGCACATAGAAGTACATTATATGGAGAGAAATCCTGAAATGTTTTTCTCAAAAAACAAAAAAAACAACACCATTTCTTTACGACTGAAGAAAAAGAGACATGAACATCTTGGATGACAAGGGGGTGAAAACATTATCTGTAAATTTTTGTTCTGAAAGTGAACTACTCCTTTAATAGTTTTGTGGAAACTGTGATATACTTTTTTCAGGATTCTTTGATATATATTTCACAAATACAGCATTTACTAGAAGTGAAAAATAAATCTTGTCAGTTTGATCAATTATGCATCCTTGCTGAAAAAAAGTATTCATTTCTTTCGGAAAAAATATCAACTGGATGAAAGCAACTGCATAAATGCATGTGACTTCATTAGCAGCTGATTATATATTTGTCATATATTGAGTGTAGTTGTCTTTGCATTAGTGCTGAAATATGTGCTTTATTTATGTGTTTTAATTGTCTTAGGTCTTTGTTTATTATTGGTAATTGAGATTTAGTCTTAGCATCAACTTGTGACAGTTCTCATACAATATAATATAATTTCTTTAGTAAGAAAAAAAATCTGCAAACAACATACATGTAATAGCTGAGGTTAAACTGCCATGTCTGTCCACTAGATGGTGCTGTATATGTGCAATTATTATTTCAGCAATTTCAGTATGATATCACAAAAGAAGTTCAGTGGGGTCAATTCTGGGCTTTACGCAAGACATTCAAGTTCTTCCATACCTTGTCTTATCCTATAGTGTATACTTAATTAATTTCTATATTGTTTGTTATTATTATAGACACAGAAGATGCCAGTGAAACAGATCTGGCCAAACACGATGAGGACGATTACGTTGAAATCAAAGAACAGTAAGTCTATCTATCTATCTATCTATCTATCTATCTATCTATCTATCTATCTATCTATCTATCTATCTATCTATCTATCTATCTATCTATCTATCTATCTATCTATCTATCTATCTATCTATCGTTCTATCTATCTATCGTTCTATCGTTCTATCGTTCTATCTATCTATCTGCACTTGTGAAAATAATGTATATGACATTTTATGGATCATTTGAGATGTTGTGTTTATGTCTTTAATTCAGGATGTATCAAGACAAACTGGCATCCCTAAAAAGACAGCTACAACAACTGCAAGAAGGTGACTGGACTATTAATTTTTTTTTTTTTTTTGAAATACACAATTAATTTAAAGTCAAGCACTTTAATAATGGAAATATAAATACAAAAGTACACAAATTATTATTATCTTTTTATTTACAAACTTTACTGTGCATCAACAGATTCATGATTAGTAAAACCCTATGATTTTCTTATATAAAAAAAATCTAATAAATTTAATATAACTGTTAGGGTATTGCACATATATACATTTTGTATAAAGACATTATTATTTATTTCACATGTTCTTAAGAAATTATTAAACAGCCTGTAAACAACAGGACATGTTGTGGAAAATAGCTAGTTGGTAGCACAGTTATGTTGTTAATGGTCTAAACAAGGTGATGTAGCCTAGTTGTTAATGAACTGGGCTGGTAAATAAAAGGCTATTCAAATAGAGTGGATAAAAAAAAGATGCTACAAAATAGTAAATTAGATCACTTTCATACCTATGCATTTCCACAGGCACGCTGCAGGAGTATCAGAAGAGAATGAAGAAGCTTGATCAGCAGTATAAAGAGAGGCTTCGTAACGCTGGTAAAGATGATTTATAATAAAGCTTTTCTGCTCATTGTCAGTGTCAATATTTCAAGAGCCAACATTACATTATTAATGCTTATCTCTTATTTGTACTCGCTCTCATTTTCTGTCCCTCTCCTCCCATCTCTTTATCTTTCCAGACCTCTTTCTACAACTCGAGGTAAGCTTCAAATTATACATTTTTATGTATCTGTGGATTTATTACTGCAGCAAGAAACAGCTTTGACAGGTTAATTAATGTTAAATGTCTTGTAGACAGAGCAGGTGGAGAGGAACTACATCAAAGAGAAAAAAGCAGCGGTGAAAGAATTTGACGATAAGAAAGTGGAGCTGAAGGAAAATCTTATTGCAGAGCTGGAGGAGAAGAAGAAAATGATCGAGAATGAGAAATTAACTATGGAGCTGACAGGAGGTGAGAAAGTAAAATAAGAGATCAGATAGAAAAATGCAAGCCATTGTTAGTATTGCTCTTGTCGAGAATAAGATCATGTTTCTATAGCTGAATGTTTAGCTATTCTCTTTTGTGTTAAAAGAAAAAAATTGAAGCAATAGTTCAACCAAAAATGAAATTCTGTCATTTTTTATTGCCTCATGACATTCCATACCTGAATGAATTTTTTCTGTAGAACACAATAAGAGAATGTTTTATTTTTTTCAAGCACTTTTCATGCAGTGTACAAAGACTAAGGGACTTTGAAGCTTTAAAATGACACAAAAGCACCATAAAAGTGTAATAAATGTGCTAAAAAGTTCACAAGAGAAGTAGCACTGCCCTATTCATAAATGCATCGGTCAATTAATCTTTATTCTGATTTACAAAAGCAAACTGAATGATTTGTTCACTAATCAGATTGAAGTGGTTCAAGTTCAATACACAAACTCGATTCAGTCACAGTGGTTAACTCACTGGAGAGGACAGTTATCAGTAAAAAAAAAACTTTGATTTTGGTCTGTTCACCACACAAAGCTATTGTATGACTTTACTATACTTTTATGGCGTTTTTTATAATTTCTTGAAGGTCGAACGCCTCAGTTGGCACACATTGCAATTGTATGAGATAGACCAACAAGTACAGCCTTTACAATATCTCATCTTTCATTATTTCACTGAGTTCTTTGTTGTGCAAGATATTCCTTTAAACCCTTAAACCTAGTTGGCTGTCTATTTATTTTAGATTCCATGGAAATGAAACCTATTATGACCCGGAAGCTCCGGAGACGACCTAATGACCCTGTGCCCATTCCAGACAAGAGGAGAAAGCCTGCACCTGATATCCTTCACATAGCTGTAGAGACAGAACAGAACACTTTATTTAATTCCCTGAAGTCCATTTCTAGTGTTAGTTACAGTCTCTGGGACCAAAAGCAAGGGAATGCAGGGCTAGAAATTAACTTTTTTACTCGGTAACACTGGTGCTCCCAACTTCAAAAAGTAGCCAATAAATATTAAAGGAGTAGTTCACTTTCAGAATGTTCAAGTCTTTCTTTCTTAAGTCATAAAGAAATTAAGTTTTTTGAGGAAAACATTTCAGGATTTCTCTCCATATAATGGACTTCTATAATGGGGTGCCCCCGAGTTTGAACTTCCAAAATGCAGCCGAGGAAGGATGGTCTTATCTAGCGAAACGATCGGTTATTTTTCTAAAAACTTACAATTTATATACTTTTTAATCTCTGAACAGAGTACACACAGAGCTAACCAAAGATGACCATTTGAGGTTAAAAATAAATAAATTTCTATTTATTTTAGAAAATAACCGATTGTTTTGCTAGATAAGACCCTTCTTCCTAGGCTGAGATTGTTTAGAGCCCTTTGAAGCTGCATTTTGGAATTTCAAACTTAGGGCACCATAGAAGTCCATTATATAGAGAGAAATCCTGAAACGTTTTCCTCAAAAAACATAATTTTGTTACGACTGAAGAAAGAAAGACATGAACATCTTGGATGACAAGGGGTGAGTGCATTATCTGTAAATTTTGTTCTGAAAGAGAACTACTCCTTTAAGGAGCACCACAAATGCCAATTGAGCAGAACAGCCAGCACTCGTCTCGGCATTTCTTTTTAGTAATGCACCGATCTTGATTCTTCATGGTCGATTCTAACTGCTGATGTTTTACAAGCAAATGGGCTGATTCTGCCATTTTTAAATATTTATCTTATGCCTTAAGCAAGGAACAAGAATGAATGAAAATATGAGTACATAAACAAGATGTTTGTTTTCACCAATAGGTAGAGCCATTTAAATTTTATACAATCTACAGTATAATTAACAAAAAATAAACAACATGGTTCTTTCTTAGTCGTATTAAGTGCAGTCAATAAATGCAGCCATAATTAAAGTAGACTAAATATTCAAAGTGTACAGTTTATTGAGAAGAGGCGCCAGAACTGCATCTGACAGAGTGTGCGATGTAGCACGAAATATACTATATTTCTTCACAAGCAGATTGTGGAGACCTTTTAATTGTCCACAATCAAAAATCGTGAGAGGTTGGTTGAGAGAAAAAACAAAAACGGCCGGTTCAGAGTTTCAGCGGAGCTCAGTGACAGGGAGTGATTGACGGCTAATATCTAAAATCTGCATTAAAGGTAAGAATGTAAAAATGAAGTTTAAATGGTAATATATTTTGGAGAGAACGGCAAACCTGTCACTGTCTGGGCAGTAGTTAGGCTAGCTAAAGTTTTGTAAAGAAATGAAAACAAGTCGCACCGCAACAATTTCTCGCAATCGCACAAATGCTCCCAAATATAATTTGAGGTCACTCAGATGAAATTTTTGGGGCATATGCAACCAAAATGCTCACAAATTTGAGACCTGGAGTGCAGTTTTACATGACGATTTAGAATTAAACAGACTGTTATTGCTACTGTACCTTTAAGAGTTTATTATATAAATGACTTCTATTCGTATAAGCAGGTTGTCTTAACTCTTCTCACCTCAGTTAAACTATTTACTCACTGATGAACAGATCATGGAGGATCTGAGAACATTAAATAAGGTAAGGTTTCGTCTCAGCAAAATTCTACTCTGCTCCATATTTTATGAAGCCCCATAAAATTGTAGCTAAGTATAAATTTCACCGCCTTGCACATAGTTTCATAGTACTTTTTGGCCTAATTTCCAGTATGTCTCATTCTACAGCAATATAATTGCTAATCAAATTGTAATACTCTTGCATATTCGTTTGCCGGCTATGAGATGAAAAGTGTGATAGAAAAAGTTTCATCAAAATTTAAATTTCATCAAAACGTAATGAAAGTCTTCATAATTCATGTCTTGGCTTTAAAGAAAGGATCTTTATTTTATTTCTTTTATTTCTTTAAAGCTCTCTAGTAGGTAAGAAAATTAGGATCCCCTGAATATGTCATTACATTTCATTAAACGTTTTATTCTCAAAGTGATACATGAGAAAAATCATATTACATGGGGATAGCAAGTAATTGGCTGTTTGAAATGGGGAAAAAATGCTGCAAAGCACAGAAAATAGGTTTTTGATACTGATTAGTGTTTAAGATATCAAGCTGTTTGTCCATGTCTGTCGTTTTTTAAAACTGAGATTGCTGAAGAAAATCAAAAAATCCTTTTTGCTTTATTTCCTTTATAGCTTAAATCTCCGAAAAGACCAGGTATGGACGTTTTGTCTCTTAGAGGTGATTCCCCATATATTTCACCTATCAGATTATTTTAGCCACAATGGCTTTAAAATGAATTGGAAATGAATGCGTGTGTGTGATGTTTTTCAGCGTCCCCGTCTTCTCCGGAGCACCTCCCATCGACTCCAGTGGACACCCCGTCCCAGCGTTATGAGGCACGGATAGAGGAGGGGAAACTCTACTATGATAAAAGATGGTAAGGTTATCTGTGTTCTACTAATTAAACTTAATTCTGAGTTATCATGATTCACACTATTCAAACTTTATTACACTGTTCAGGTTATAAGATTTTGCACTGTATATTTCATAACTAAGACCTAACATGCTGATTTGCATATTTATGAGCTTTATGAAGACTGTCTGATTTACATTAATAACGTAGTTAAGGCACATAATTGCATATGCTTACCACGCAAGCCTTTACCCCCTGATTCTTACGAGATGTGAATGTCTCAAGAAATCTTACAGTCACTGTCTAGTATTTATACTGACCACAAGATGGAGCAAGCACCCTTCTGATTTTCAATTCTGTCACATTATAGTTTACATAAAGGACAAAGTCACATCATAGAGCAGGACTGAACTGAGACAAGACAGACTTAGTGCATCTCTATCTGTCTGTTGTTCAATCTAGCGTTCTATAGTTCTGACATTCTAACCTTCTATGTATTGTTCTAACACCGTGTCTACACTGGACGCGAGCGGCACGGCGCGACAAAATACAGTAGAACCTATTATGCTGTCTATCTATATCTATCTATCTATAGTTATAACGTTTTATCTATCTATCTGTCGTTCTATCGGTCTATCTATAGTTCTATGTATAGTTATAACGTTCTATCTATCTGTCTGTTCATCTATCTGTCTATCTATCTATCTATCTATAGTTATAACGTTTTATCTATCTATCTGTCGTTCTATCGGTCTATCTATCGTTCTATGTATAGTTATAACATTCTATCTATCTATCTGTTCATCTATCTGTCTATCTATCTATCTATCTATAGTTATAACGTTCTGTCTATCGTTCTGTATCGTTCTATCTATCGTTCAATCTATCGTTCTATCTTTCTATTGTTCTATCTTTCTATCTAGTGTTCTATATATCTATAGTTATAATGTTCTATCTGTCTATCTATCATAACGTTTTATCTATCTGTCGTTCTATCATTCTATCGGTCTATCTGTCTTTCTATCTATAGTTCTATCTATCTATAGTTCTATCTATCTATAGTTATAACGTTCTATTTATCTGTTTATCTATCGTTATATCTTTATATCTATCGTTCTATCTATCTATAGTTATAATGTTTTATCTATCTATCTATCGTTCTGTCAGTCTATCTATCGGTCTATCTATCGTTCTATCTATCTTTCTATTGTTCTATCTATCTATAGTTATAACGTTTTATCTATCGTTCTATCTATCATTCTATCGGCCTATTTATCAATCTATCATTTTATCTTTCTATTGTTCTATCTTTCTATCTAGTGTTCTATATATCTATAGTTATAATGTTCTATCTATCTATCTATCTATCTATCATAACGTTTTATTTATCTGTCGTTCTATCATTCTATCGGTCTATCTTTCTATCGGTCTATCTTTTTATAGTTATAACGTTCTATTTATCTGTCTATCTATCGTTATATCTTTATATATATTGTTCTATCTATCTATAGTTATAATGTTTTATCTATCTATCTATCGTTCTGTCTGTCTATCTATCGGTCTGTCTATATATCTATCGTTCTATATATCTTTTTATCTATCGGTCTATCTATCTATAGTTATAACGTTTTATCTATCTATCTATCGATCTATCTATCGATCTATCGATCGTTCGGTCTATCTATCGTTCGGTCTATCTATCGGTCTATCTATCGTTCTATCTATAGTTTTAAAATTCTATATATCGGCCTATCGTTCTATCTATCGGTATATCGATCTATCTATAGTTATAACTATCTATCTATCTATCGTTCTATCTATCTATGCATAATTTTTCTCAACATTTTTACAATTTTTCATAATGGCATTAAAATTGCATGACATGTAGAAGAGATTATTAAAGGATTTTTGAAGCTTGTAGCGTTCAGATATTTATTGTATTTGGGCTGTAAGAAGGTGCTATTAATTTCTCAGTTATCACTTTAAAATGTTATTTCATTAGTTATTGTAGATACGGTTGTGTTTGTGATGTATATTGCAAGGAGTAGTTTCCTTAACAAGCCGACATCTGCGCCAGGATTCAGGTCATGCATTGCTGACATGGTATTTACCGTTGCTCGTGTCGTGATATTTAATAATGTAAACATCATGGGCATTATGATCCACATATTCTGAGATGCGATACTCTGAACAGACTATATAAATCTATATTTCACTGTTTGTGTGATCATCATAGTGCACAGGAAGCTTGTGGTTTAGGATGAGGTCTGAAGATGACCGTGTCTTGTGCATTTGTGACATTAAACGTCATGAATGCCTCTGGATTTTTATGAGTGTGTCAGCATGCATTCATCCAGTCGTGCCCTTTAGACAGTGGGCTGCTGTAGCTTTCAGCAATGCAATCCAACCGGAATATTTGCGTGCAGACGAGGAGAGAGTGAGCGGAGGAGGAAATGTGTTCTAGGGTGATACCGCAGGCATTAAATGTATAATGTTACGTGTATATTAAATGCAGTTTTATTCTGCTTTTCTAATAATGAGTGGAGAGTTATGCCGCTATCTGAACTTTTGCAGAGGATGTTTATGTGAGAAGGTTGAAGCCACAGGCTACTTTTGCTCTCTATGCACTGTGTTTTAAAAGATGACAAGCTCTCCCTCTCTAATTAGTTCCGTTTGCTAAGGCAGCCTCACTATAGTATTGCTTTTGCGCCACTGTGAAATAAATCAGTTTACTTGACTCGTTAAAAAGTGAGTTTCCCGCCTGTATTCAATGTGATTGTAACAAAAATATTAAAATAATGGCAAGAAACGAGGATAAGTTATCCTCCTTAGCCAGTTACACGCCACAAACAAACAGTGCGAGTGATTTTTAAGAACTAGTTCTTTCCTCGCTGCTGAAAATCTGTGCCGTTGCTGTATAATTTTAGTAGCATGGTAAAATAATCATGTTTTACCTCAATTGTGAAGGTAAGTTTGCATTCTGTGTTGACTTTAATGCAATAAAACAGATGTGTACTTAAAAATCTTCAAAAGGCTTCACATAATCCCAGGTGAGGAATAAGGGTCTTATCTAGAGAAACAATGTGTAATTTTCTCATTTTCCTTCAACCCGTTGGCCACCATTGAAGTCCACTATATGGAGATAAATCCTGAAATATTTTTTCTCAAAAACCTTCATTTCTTTTCAACTGAAGAAAGAAAGACATGAACATTTTGAATAAAATAAGGGTGAGTACATTATCAGGAAATTTTACTTCTGGAAGTAAACTAATCTTTTAAACAATGTTATTCATGCCTAAACAATTAATGCACATGCACATGTGAAACAGTCCTTGAGACACCTACAATTTACAGGCAATAGACAATTAAGGTCACAGTTACAGTAACTTAAGAGAGTAAAGAGACTTTTCTACTGACTCTGAATAAGACAAGAATGCCCAGGATTCCTGACCACCTGCATGACCTGATGCTGGGAGGCATGATGACTGCAGATGTGGCCAGAGCAATAAACTGCACTGTCTGTAATGTAAGGAGCCTAAGACAGTGCTACAGGGAGACGAGAAGGATAGCTGATCGTCCTTGCAGTGGCATGTGAAACCATGTGTCTGCTCAGAAATGTTTGGAAACTTTCAAGTGTCTTGGTGGAATTGTGGTGAGGTAATGTTTTCAGTTTGTTAAAACAAATATTTAAGAAATAGATGAAAAAAAAATCACTGTGCCTTCAAAATAATCCACCTGAGAGCAAAAAAAGCTTCCCAAATGTAAAATACTTGGAAGAAGTCTGCACACTCATAAGTGAGGTGAAAGCAATATAGGCAATTTACTGAAAAAAAAAAAAAAACAAGGCAAATGTTTCAGTCACATGTTTACCATTTTAATATTGCTTTTATCTCGCTTGTGATTTTTGATAGAGTGTGTGGACTTTTTTTTTAACATATTTTACGTTTTAGAATTCCTGCAATAAAGCTCTATTTTTGCTGAGTTTACATCATGACCAGTCTAATCCAAATGAAGGCCAGTTCCATTTAGTGAAAAAAAAAAACTTTAAATGCAAACAAACGGTTATGTTTACATGCAGAGCTATTTGGCAGTCTGAATGAAACCAGACCGATTTCAGATTCTAAAGGCTTTGTTTATATGAACACTAAACATTGTAATCAGATTCACAGAGTTGTTGATGTTCTACATTTAAAATTATTCCAAACAAAACTTAAGCGCATATATTTAGAAACAGAGAAAGTCAGCAAAACGGCCATTTTTGCCCTAATGACATGTCTAAATCGAAAAAACACTAACAAAAATTATTTAGAGACCAGATATAATTTAAAAAAAATTTACTAGTGGGTGCAGGACACTATATTTCATTTTTGTAAGTGAGGATTGAAAAATAAAGTAAACTGTGACATATCATACCTAAATAATCTTCATACAGTAAAATTTGTTAATTTAGGACCAAAATTTGATTTGACACTTTAACCTGACCATGTTTATTCACACACCTTTCTATCAAAGTTATCTGACGTTATCAAGATGAATTTGTCCTGACACAGTTTAACTCTTGAGTTCTTGTCATATTTTATTACCATTTTCTAAACTATAGCGAATAAACTGATAATGTGAGAAATGTTGAAGGCGTCTTCATAAATTCAGTTGTGACTGTATATGTCAGAAGAGCTTTTTTGGACATCAGAAGGCACATAAATAAACATGCACATTCCTAAGACGTAAAACAAGTGTGAGCCAGTTCTTTTTAGTAAATCAAAAGCACAGTGCAATCAGTGTAACCTGGTTTTGAAACAGATGACTAATATAAACTGGTTATTTTAGTGAGCAGTTCAAAAAGACGATACAGTGTCTTCACAATCTTCATACAGTAAAATTTATTAAAAATTTGGAACCAAAATTTTTATTTGAAACTTTGACCTGACCATGTTTTTTTTTTTTTTTTTTTTTTTTTTAACATATCTTTCTATCAAAGTTATCTGGCATTATCAAGATGAATTTGTCCTGACACAGTTTAACTCTTGAGTTCTTGTCATATTTTATTACCATTTTCTAAACTATAGCGAATAAACTGATAATGTGAGAAATGTTCAAGGTGCCTTAATTCAGTTGTGACTGTATATGTCAGAAGAGCTTTTTTGGACATCAGATAAGATGTAAATAAACATGCACATTCCTAAGACGTAAAACAAGTGTGAGCCAGTTCGTTTTAGTAAATCAAAAACACAGTGTAACCTGGTTTTGAAACAGATGACCAATATAAACTGTTTTTTTTTTTTTTTAGTGAGCAGTTCAAAAAGGCAAGTTACTAGTCTAAATTAGTCTGAAACACAGTAAGAGTTTAATTTACACGAATAGGCATTATAACCAAAAACATACCCAAATAAATCCCAATATAATTAAATCATAGCTCTTACTTTGAAAAAAACTATTACTTCCATACTGGAACTTTATTGCTGGTTTTAGGTGATATAATTTACCAAATAATATCCATAAAAATGTGACTTATTTACTGAATATCTATGTAATTGTCTTCTGTGAAAGCTGGTATTGCTTCCTTCAGCAGAAATAATTTCATTTTAGCCATGTATAATTGCAAGTCAATATTCTTGCATGCAATTTTTTATGCAGGTGAAAAAATGATGACGCAATTATAATTTTTGGGAAATCCTTTAAGCCTAAATACTGCTTTTTCAGTTGTGAAATATGAGGAGATAAGCTCCCATACAGTACTTGCCTGAGAACATGTCCCTAAAGGGAACTTTCTGTAATGGTCTTTCAGTTTGGAGTATCTTAAATGACCACTGCTGTTATTGTTTCAGGTACCATAAAAGTCAAGCAATCTATCTGGAGTCCAAGGAGAATACCAAGATCAGCTGTGTCATCAGCTCTGTGGGGACCAATGAGGTTTGTGTCCGATTCTCTCCTCTGATTGGTGCTAAACAAATGACTGTGCTCTTCAAACTAATGACCTGCTCAGAGGGGGAATAAACAGCAGGTTATTGAGATCGGCACAAGTGCATCAGCTTCGGAGGGCCAGGAGAGGAAAATTCTCATTTAGCCGCTCTCATTTATTGTAATCTGCATTCGTATCAAATTGTGCGAGGATGTCTTTCCAATAGCTTTTGTCTCATTTGCATCCTTTTAATGCCAGCATCAATAGCACACTGCATAGATCTGGACTTGTATTTGCTGAGCCAGTGGCTTTGGAGTACAAATCACTGTTTGGGATTCATTTGGATGCTGGAAGAAGTTGGTAGAGGATAAACACTGAAGTGCTTTGTCTTTGCTTTCCATTCTCTTGCAGATCTGGGTGAGAAAGACAAGTGACAGTACGAAGATGAGGATCTATTTAGGGCAGCTGCAACGAGGAGCCTTCATCATTAGACGCCGATCCGCAGCATAGACGTCACTCTTCCTCATCATCTTCTCTTTCCTTTGTTTTGTTTTTTTAAACAAACATTTTAAAGCTCTTCCTGTTTTACCAAGTCAGCTACTACATGTTGAAGCATGAAACTTCTTCCCGTCTCATCTTATTTTTCTATGACTCTCACACGTGTGGTATAGATATTACCAAAGTATATCATGAAATGTCTCACATTTGTCTTTCTTTTTGCCTTTTCTTTCTCTATGAACTGGATTGTACATGTAATGCAGTCAGAACTGAGGTAACGCTCAACACTTTACCATTCGATTTCAAAGAGCTCTCTATGATGAAGCGAGTAAACCACAATACATTTTGGCATTGTATTCTATTACAAGTAAGACATTTACAATTGTAATTTTGTTTTTTGTTTTTTTTTATAAGTAATGGCATAATCTATTCTCTCCATGCATTTAAAAGTGTACAGGATTTCAGAGTTACTTTGCAAGTTTTAATTTTGTATTCAGTCGAATATTAAATAAATTTGGCTCATACAGTACAAAACAACATTTATTTCTTCAGAATTGTTTTTGCTTTTTTTTTCTTCCTCCCCATTTACAGTGCTGGAAGTTGACCTTGTTTTCAATGCCCTTCTACTTGCATATATAATGAGAAGCATTCATTTACATTCATATTTATGTTCCTGGCAGAAGCTTTCCTCATAACAAACAACTTGCAAGCAAATTTCAGCAGGTTGCTTACATGTTTATGGTGCTTCGGTATAGACCAACTCTACATCTTGAGATTTTTATTGCTTTCGGAATGCATAATGTTGTGTTTATATTCTAACGTTGCTTAAAAAAGAATCTGAAAAATGTTAATTATTTCAGCAAAGTAAGAGAGATCATACAAAATGCACATTGTTTATTATTTAGTACTGACCTGAATATGATATTTCACATGAAAGATGTTTACCATTTTCTCTAGTCCACAAGAGAAAATAATAGTTGCATTTATAAAAATGACCCCATTTTTTTTCTTTTTGTGTTTTTGTTTTTTTCATAGTTCATAAGTCCCTTGTTTTGTCCAGTCCACTGTTCTTCAGAAAAAAATTCTTCAGGTCACACTAATGTTTTGGTGTTTCAAGATTTTTGTGTATTTAAACCCTTTCTAACAATGACTGTATGATTTTCAGATCCATCTTTTCACACTGAGGACAACTGAGGGACTCAAGTGCAACTATTACAGAAGGTTCAAACATTCACTAGATAAAAAAGTTCGTCGAGACAAACTTTAAGTTGGCTTGAGAAAGCTTTGCCTTAAAGTTTAAAGAAGTTTTGAAAGCTTTAAGCAGTTTGATTAGTTTTTAAAGTTTAAAGATAGAAAAAGTTTGAAAAGATTTAAGTTTGAAGGTTTTCAGTCTGAAATAGTTTTAAGTTTAAAGTAGTTTTAAAGCTTAAACGGATAGACAGATTTATAGATGGATAGATTTATAGACAGATAGATTTATAGACAGATTAATAGACAGATTTATAGATAGATAGATTTATAGACAGATTTATAGATAGATTTATAGATAGATAGATTTATAGACAGATTAATAGATAGATAGATTTATAGACAGATTTATAGATAGATTTATAGATAGATAGATTTATAGATAGATTAATAGATATATAGATTTATAGACAGATAGATTTATAGACAGATTTATAGATAGATAGATTAATAGATATAGATTTATAGATAGACAGATTTATAGATAGATAGATTAATAGATATAGATTTATAGATATAGATTTATAGATAGATTAATAGATAGATAGATTAATAGATATAGATTTATAGATAGACAGATTTATAGATAGATAGATTAATAGATAGATTTATAGATAGACAGATTAATAGATGGATAGATTTATAGATAGACAAGCATGACTAACAAGTTACTAGTATGATCCTAGCACGACTAGCAAGTCACTAGCATGATTTTAGCATGACTAGCAAGTCGCTAGCATGATTTTAGCATGACTAGCAAGTCGCTAGCATGATTTTAGCATTACTAGCAAGTCACTAGCATGATTTTAGCATTACTAGCAAGTCGCTAACATGATTTTAGCAAGACTAGCAAGTCGCTAGCATGATTTTAACATGATTAACAAGTCGCTAGCATGATTTTAGCATGACTAGCAAGTTGCTAGCATGATTTTAACATGACTAGCAGAGTCGCTAGCATGATTTTAGCATGACTAGCAAGTCGCTAGCATGATTTTAGCATGACTAGCAAGTTGCTAGCATGATTTTAGCATTACTAGCAAGTCGCTAGCATGATTTTAGCATGACTAGCAAGTCGCTAACATGAATTTAGCAAGACAAGCAAGTCACTACCATGATTTTAACATGACTAGCAGAGTCGCTAGCATGATTTAGATGGAGAGATAGACAGATTTATAGATATATAGATTTATAGATAGACAGATTAATAGATATAGATTTATAGATAGACAGATTAATAGATATAGATTTATAGACCATTTCAAGCGCTATTCGGCGGCTTAAGGAAGTGACGTCTTTGGTCCCAGGACGTTTCCGGTTAGTGATCGAGCGCATTGAAAACAATGGCGGGAGGCGTTTTATGAACAGTGGGATTGCGGTCATATATATACAATTCTCCTGCTTAAATGTCTAAATTAAAATTAAATTCTTGTCGTTCGGGGCTTGGGTGCTCCCTCTGGGCCGGAACTAACATTCTGAGACGCGTTTAACGGTAGATTTCGGAGAAACGTACCCGAGTTGCGGCAGTGAAGGAGAAGGCTGGATAACAACAAGCAACTCTAGGATATTACAGCACACATTTCGATTCAGGCAAGTAAATGTCGTTTTTAATTAATCTGATTATATGCATATCTTTATGTTAACTCTTCAAGTATGATGCTGCATAATTTAAAGTCGCATTTTGTCATTGTTTACATATGCACCTAGCATTTTGATTCGTGTTTAATGTTAATGAAAAAATTGCTAAGTGTTATGTGGGCTATAACTAAGTTCATATTAGTCGTCTAGTTATCTTGTCAGTTTACAAATGCAGTGAGTAACATGAAAGTAAACTTGTACGTCGTATTGTGTAACAGTTAACGGCAGTAGTTTACAAAAGGTAATGTTAATGGTAAATATTATTTTCCATCACATAAGCTTTGATAATGTTAATTCCAACATATACTGACGTATTAAGCAATAATAGCATAATATTAAATAATTGTTTTTCTACTTTTATCCTTAGGAGAGCCATCATCTGTAGACACCCAAGGACAGCTGATCATCCTGCAGTGACAAACGACATATGACCATATCAACACCCAGATGTGTTTGACAACTTGAGTGTAGTATTCAGTAATTCAGTGTAGTACTTAAAGCTACTGATGACCAGACCAGATACAGACTGCTGCTTTTGATATTTGTTCCCCCTTTGTACTACATTTCAGTTCAAATGTTGTTTCATTTGTTGAAGCATTTTATGTTCATACAAATATTTAAATATCAATACATGTGCTGGAAATAAAAACAGTTGAAAGTGAGAGAATGTTCTTTGTTTATATACAGTACTGATCAAAAGTTTGGACAAAGTAGTTTTTTAATGTCTTTAAAATAAGTATTTTATGTTCATTAACATGATTACTTATTTAAATGATTTTTGTTATAAAAAATGTGTTATGCAAAGCTGAATTGGCATCAGCCTTTACATTACACCAGTATTCAGTTTCACATTATATATATAATGTGTGGGTGTGTACAGTACATACGTGCATAAAAACATGTATGAATGCTGTATGTAATGTTTTGTGCGTGCATTTATTAATCTGCAGATATAAAGGTTTATGCAAAACACGATAGCCAGCATTGAGTTGCGTTGATCTTGTTTATTTGTGATCACAATAATCACATGATGACTCGAAGCATTCATACCCTCTTCTTGCACTGTTCCACAGCAACAAACTTGACCGAACTAAACACATTTTGAAATGAATTCAATACGTAATAACAGCATCGAGCGCTTAGTTTAATAGCAAACATTTAGCGTTGTATTGAAACGAAATGTTTTGTGAAAAGTAATGTACTAATGAAAACAAATATTTAAACAGAAATACAGACTGAGTGACCAAGCAATGCAAGTGAATTTATCACGAACAACCTCCAGATATCTTAGGGACAAAACATGAAGTACGTTGCACTGTCTTGCTTCAGAGAGATGGCATCCATTGTACGAATAAATGTTCACAACATTTCCGTTTTCATCCATGTGATATGCTTTTAGCAATCTCCTGTGTACACGCACGCAGCATCGATTAGATAATAAGCAGCTTTTTTACCTTAACTGTAGCGTTTTCGCTAGATTTTAAAAGAATGTGTTCGTGTTGACCATGTTGACCGATCGGAGAAATAGCGCTACCGGAAATGCTTTAGGCCCGGACATGCGCAGTAGAGTTCCAACGCGCTTGTTATTGTTTACGTCCTTGAAATGGTCTATAGATAGACATATTAATAGATATAGATTTATAGATAGACAGATTAATAGATATAGATTTATAGATAGACAGATTAATAGATGGATAGATTTATAGACATATTTATAGATAGACAGACTGATAGATAAATAGATGGATAGATTTATAGACATATTATAGATAGATAGATTAATTGATAGATAGATAGATTAATAGATAGACAGATTAATAGATAGATAGATTAATAGACAGATTTATAGATAGATAGATTAATAGAAAGATAGATAGATTAATAGATAGACAGATTAATAGATAGATAGATTAATAGACAGATTTATAGATAGATAGATTAATAGAAAGATAGATTAATAGATAGATAGATAGATAGATAGATAGATAGATAGATAGATAGATAGATAGATAGATAGATAGATAGATAGATTTATAGATAGATAGATGAGTTTGAATGGATTAGAAATAGTACATAGAAGAGAAGCCTGATTGAGTCTCAAAGGATTCTGGCAGTTTAAATTTGAATTTTGACAGTTGGAGTTTGAAAAGTCTTGGCTCATTTGAACATTCCGTCAATGTAAATCAATTAGATTTTTTCCCAATTTTAATCAGCATTTTTAGGAAAACCGTAAGTCCGATCAGTTAGAAAAGATATAGCAACTCGAGTTAGACCAGTATGAAGATCTGGGCTGAGTTTGGAGTTTGTAGAGTTAAAGCTCTAGGAGGAGTAGCAGTCAGAATTTTTTTGTCTCAGAAGAAGAATAATAACTAGAAGATAAAGTTCGATGACAAACTTTAAATGTTGGCTTGGAGAAGCAAACCGGGCAGCCTTCGTGCAAAAGGGCCAGCCCAGAACACTTAGAGCTCTCTGATTGAATTGTTGCTAGTAAAAATGCTATTACGATAAGTAATGCTTAGTATATTTTAGGCTAAACAGCTTGCCATAGAGGATTTATGTGTATTTTAGGTTAATCCGGCTTGCCATACAACAAGTGTGCAGCGGGTGCTTGAAAGCCACGACGCCTTGCTGTGCAGTTGAGCCTAAAAGCAGAAATAAGCAAGCATTTAAGCTGTGTAGTATATTACTCTACTATTATTGTGTTTAATCGCTGGAGTGTTTGAATTTAAATACCTTTAAAAGACGTGCAAATGATGTCTTTGTTAACAGACACATAAATGCAGCCGTGCATCTCCTGTTAGTTAGTTAAGCCTATGAAAAAAGTCATTTGCACCCAATGCAGGTCTTTAAAATATTCTTCTATATTTATTGTGTGCAATCGCTGGAGTGTTTGTATTTACATGCCTTTAAAAGACGTGCAGTCATGTATAATTCTCAGACAGACATCTCGGAGCTCATGTCTACACTGCTGAACACAGCGCTCTCTGTATGGAAAAAAAATACTCACAAACAACTACATTTAGCTGTTGATATTTTCTAATGGGTGGAATGAATTAAATCGCTGCAATATTGTAATTTTAAAGGCGTTCTAATTCGTCCAAATGATATCGTTCGTCTCCATTATACTCGTTGAAAGCAATCTGTACGCGGTGAAGGAAATGCTTAGGGTTTTGAATAAATTCGCTCAAACAGCTGAATTCAGGTCTTGATGTGTTCTAATGGGTATTTAAAATTAAATGACTGGAATATTGTAATTTTAAAGGCGTTATTTATATGCATTTTCCACCGAAGTCAAAGTGAAAGTGCGTCACAGCTTGGGAACATGTTCGTTAGTGAAACCTATTGAATAGCTCATTTGCAGCTAATGTTGTTCTTTAAAATATTCTTGTATATTTATTGTGTTGGATCGCTGGAGTGTTTTTATTTAAATGCTTTTAAAAGACGTGCAGTCATGTATAATTCTCAGTCGGGTAACGTTAAAGCAGTCTTCAGCAAATGTGTGTTATACAGATGAGCTTCACGGTTCGGAGCTAACTTAACTTTGAAATAAAACAGATCACAAAAGGCTGATTTGTTGATGTGTTCTAATGGGTATTTACAAATAAATCGCTGAAATATATAAATTTTAAAGGCACTCTAATTCGTGCAATTTATGTTGTTTATGAGCACATACAGAGAGAGTTCGTGCTGACGGCTTGTACTCGCTGAAGGGTGCAAGCTTTTCTTTTACAAGAACTGCTCACAAACCACTGAATTAAGCTGTTGATGTGTTCTAATGGGTATTTAGAGTTAAATCGCTGTAATATTTACATTTTAAAAAGCCGTATTTATTTGTATTTCCACCGATTTCAGAGTGACTGTAAGCAAGAGGCTTGAGTCCCGCCTCTTCAGTGGAGAGGTATTGCGCCTCTAGATGGCGCATTTTTTCTCAGCCCATTGAAATCCTATAGAAATTTTTCATGTAAAAAAATTAATATTAAATCAACTGTAAGTCTGATCATTCCAAAAAGATATAGCAACACTTTGGTGACCAGGGCCCAGGGCTCAGCCGAGTTTGGGGCTTGTAGCCTTAAAGCTCTAGGAGGAGTAGCGTATAGAAAATTAGTCTCAGAAGAAGGTTGAATAATAACTAGAAGCTAAAGTTCGATGACAAACTTTAAATGTTGGCTTGGAGAAGCAAACCGGGCAGCATTGGGGCAAAAGGGCCAGCCCAGAACACTTAGAGCTCTCTAATTTAATTGTTGATAGTAAAAATGGCAGTATGACAAGAAATGCTTAGTTTATTTTAGGCTAAAACATCTTGCCATAGAGGATCGTGTGTGGATTTTAGGTTAAAAGAGCTTGCCATACTGGAATATGCGAAGAGCGCCTGCTTCAAAGCCGCGTCGCGTTGCTGTGCGGTTGAGCCGAAAAGCAGAAATATTCAAGCATTTAACCTTTTTATTATATCACTGTACTATTATTGTGTTGAATCGCTGGAGTGTTTGTATTAAAATACCTTTAAAAGAAGTGAAAATGATGTCTTTGTTAACAGACACATAAATGCAGCCGTGCATCTCATGTTAGTTAGTTAAGCCTATGAAAAAAGTCATTTGCACTCAATGTAGGTCTTTAAAATATTCTTCTATATTTATTGTGTGCAATCGCTGGAGTGTTTGTATTTAAATGCCTTTAAAAGACGTGCAGTCATGTATAATTGTCAGTCGGACATCTCGGAGCTGTCTAACACACTGCTAAACACATCGCTCTCTGTATGAATACAAAATGCTCACAAACAACTGCATTTAGCTGTTGATATTTTCTAATGGGTGGACTGAATTAAATCGCTGCAATATATTAATTTTAAAGGCGTTCTAATTCGTGCAAATTATGTCGTTCATCTCCATGTATACTCGTTGAAAGCAATCTGTACGCGGTGAAGGAAATGCTTAGGGTTTTGAATAAATTCGCTCAAACAGCTGAATTCAGGTCTTGATGTGTTCTAATGGGTATTTACAATTAAATGGCTCGAATATTGTAATTTTAAAGGCGTTATTTATATGCATTTTCCACCGAAGTCAAAGTGAAAGTATAGGTCACAGCTCGGTAACATGGTCGTTAGTGAAACTGAATAGCTCATTTGCAGCTAATGTTGTTCTTTAAAATATTCTTCTATATTTATTGTGTTGGATCGCTAGAGTGTTTTTATTTAAATGCTTTTAAAAGACGTGCAGTCATAATTCTCAGTCGAGTAAGTTAGCTCCGACCCGTGAAAGCTCGTCTGTATAACACATTTGCTGAAGACAGTGCTTTAACTTTGAAATAAAACAGATCACAAAAGGCTGATTTGTTGATGTGTTCTAATGGGTATTTACAAATAAATCGCTGAAATATATTAATTTTAAAGGCGTTCTAATTCGTGCAAATTATGTTGTTTATGAGCACATACAGAGAGAGTACATGCCGACGGCTTGTATAAGCGCTGACGGGTGCGAGCTTTTCTTTTACAAGAAATACTCACAAACCACTGAATTTAGCTGTTGATATGTTCTAATGGGTATTTAGAGTTAAATCGCTGTAATATTTACATTTTTAAGGCGGTATTTATTTCTATTTCCACCGTTTTCAGAGTGACTGTAAGTAAGAGGTTTGAATCCCGCCTCTTCAGTCGAGAGGTATTACTGTTAGAGGGCGCATTTTTTCTTAGCCCATGTAATTCATTGGGAAATTTGTCATATTCAAAAATTAATAATAAATCAACTGAGCATCTGATCAGTCCAAATAGATATAGCATATCTTTCGGGACAAGGGCCCAGGTCTCTGCCAAGTTTGGGCCTTGTGGCTTCAAAGGCCTCGGAGGAGTAGCTGTCAGAAATTTCTTTAGGTCATAAGAATAATAATAATAATAAGTTTAAATAGCATAACAATATGTTGGCTTCTCCAAGCCAACATAATAACTAGAAGCTAAAGTTCGATGACAAACTTTAAATGTTGGCTTGGAGAGCCAAATTGGGCAGCCTTGGGGCAAAAGGGCCAGCCCAGAACACTTAGAGCTCTCTGATTGAATTGTTGCTAGTAAAAATGGCAGTACGACAAGAAATGCTTAGTATATTTTAGGCTAAAACATAGAGGATCGTGTGTGGATTTTACGTTAAAACGGCTTGCCATACAACAAGTTTGCAGCGCATGCTTGAAACCCACGACGCGTTGCTGTGCGGTTGAGCCTAAAAGCAGAAATAAGCAAGCATTTAAGCTGTGTATTATATTACTCTACTATTATTGTGTTTAATCGCTGGAGTGTTTGTATTTAAATACCTTTAAAAGACGTGCAAATGATGTGTTTGATGATGCAGACGAAGACTGAGCAGTGCATCCAATGTTAGTTAAGCCTATGAAAAAAGTCATTTGCACCCAATGTAGGTCTTTAAAATATTCTTCTATATTTATTGTGTGCAATCGCTGGAGTGTTTGTATTTAAATGCCTTTAAAAGACGTGCAGTCATGTATAATTGTCAGTCGGACATCTCGGAGCTCATGTCTAACACACAGCTGAACGCAGCGCTCTCTGTATGAAAACAAAATGCTCACAAACAACTGCATTTAGCTGTTGATATTTTCTAATGGGTGGACTGAATTAAATCGCTGCAATATTGTAATTTTAAAGGCGTTCTAATTCGTGCAAATTATGTCGTTCGTCTCCATGTAAACTCGTTGAAAGCAATCTGTACGCGGTGAAGGAAATGCTTAGGGGTTTCAATAAATTCACTCAAACAGCTGAATTCAGGTCTTGATGTGTTCTAATGGGTATTTAAAATTAAATGGCTGGAATATTGTAATTTTAAAGGCGTTATTTATATGCATTTTCCACCGAAGTCAAAGTGAAAGTATAGGTCACAGCTCGGTAACATGATCGTTAGTGAAACCTATTGAATAGCTCATTTGCAGCTAATGTAGTTCTTTAAAATATTCTTGTATATTTATTGTGTTGGATCGCTGGAGTGTTTTTATTTAAATGCTTTTAAAAGACGTTCAGTCATGTATTATTCTCAGTCGGGTAAGCTCCGAGCCGTGAAAGCTCGTCTGTGTAACACATTTGCTGAAGACAGTGCTTTAACTTTGAAATAAAACAGATCACAAAAGGCTGATATTTTGATGTATTCTAATGAGTATTTACAAACAAATCGCTGAAATATATTTATTTTAAAGGCGTTCTAATTCGTGCAATTTATGTTGTTTGTGAGCACATACACAGAGAGAGTAGCCTAGTGCTGACGGCTTGTATAAGTGCTGAAGGGTGCGAGCTTTTCTTTTACAAGAACTATAAAACCACTGAATTTAACTGTTCTAATGGGTATTTAGAGTTAAATCGCTGTAATAATTAAATTTTTAAGGCGATATTTATTTGTATTTCCACCGATTTCAGAGTGACTGTAAGTGAGAGGTTTGAGTCCCGCCTCTTCAGTCGAGAGGTATTACTGTTAGAGGGCGCATTTTTTCTCAGCCCATGTAATTCATTGGGAAATGTGTCATATTCAAAAATTAATAATAAATCAACTGTAAGTCTGATCAGTCTAAAAAGATATAGCAACTAACTTTAGAGCAGGACCCAGGTATCTGCCAAGTTTGGGGCTTGTGGCATTCAAGCCCTAGGAGGAGTAGCGTTTGTAAATTCGTGTACCATAAGAATAATAACATATAACTAGAAGCTAAAGTTCGATGACAAACTTTAAATGTTGGCTTGGAGAGCCAAATTGGGCAGCCTTGGGGCAAAAGGGCCAGCCCAGAACACTTAGAGCTCTGTAATTGAACAGCTTGCCATAGTGGATTAATATGTGTATTTTAGGTTAACACGGCTTGCCATACGAGATTCGTGCAGCGCTTGCTTCAAAGCCACGACGCGTTGCTGTGCGGTTGAGGCGAAAAGCAGAAATAAGCAAGCATTTAACCTTTTTATTATATGATTGTACTATTATTGTGTTGAATCACTGGAGTGTTTGTATTAAAATGCCTTTAAAAGTCGTGCAAATGATGTCTTTGTTAACAGACACATAAATGCAGCCGTGCATCTCATGTTCGTTAGTGAAACGTTTGAAATAGCTCATTTACACTCAATGCAGCTCTTTAAAATATTCTTCTATATTTATTGTGTGCAATCGCTGGAATGTTTTTATTTGATTACCTTTAAAAGACGTGCAAATGAATTCTTTGTTGACACAGACGGATGCAGCCGTGCATCTCATGTTCGTTATTAAAAACCTTTGAAACAGGTCATTTGCATTCAATGCGGCTCTTTAAAATATTCTTCTATATTTATTGTGTGCAATCGCTGGAGTGTTTTTATTTAAATGCCTTTAAAAGACGTGCAAATTATGTATTTGTTGACAGACTGATAATGCAGCCGTACATCACATGTTCGTTAGTAAAACGTTTGAAATAGCTAATTTACACCCAATGTAGCTCTTTAAAATATTCTTGTATATTTATTGTGTACAATCGCTGGAGTGTTTTTATTTAAATGCTTTTAAAAGACGTGCAGTCATGTATAATTCTCAGTCGGGTAAGTTAGCTCCGAGAAGCTCGTCTGTGTAATACATTTGCTGAAGACACTGCTTCAACTTTGAAATAAAACAGATCACAAACTGATTTAGCTGTTGATGTGTTGTAATGGGTATTTAGAGTTAAATCGCTGTAATATTTTAATTTTAAAGGCGTTCTAATTCGAGCAAATTAGGTCGTTTGTGAGCAGATATACAGAGAGAGTACGTGCTGAAGCTATACACGGTGAAGGAAATGCTTAGAGTTTTGAATAAATTAGCTCAAATAGCTGAATTCAGGTCTTGGTGTGTTCTAATGGGTATTTACAGTTAAATCGCTGGAATATTTTAATTTTAAAGGCGTTATTTATTTGCATTTTCCACCTAAGTCAAAGTGAAAGTAGGTCAGAGCTCAGCGATCTCCTGTTGAGTAGAGAGGATTTACTCCTTTAGAGGGCGCCTTTTTCTCAGCCCATTCAATTCTATGGGACATATTTCCATTCAGTGGAGAGGTATTGCTCCATTAGAGGGCGAAATTTTAGGAATTTTTAATATAAAAAAATTAATATTAAATCAACTGTAAGTCTGATCATTCCAAAAAGATATAGCAACACTTTCGTGACCAGGGCCCAGGGCTCCGCCGAGTTTGGGGCTTGTAGGCTTAAAGCTCTAGGAGGAGTAGCGTATAGAATTTTAGTCTCAGAAGAATTTTAATAATAACTAGAAGCTAAAGTTCGATGACAAACTTTAAATGTTGGCTTGGAGAAGCAAACCTGGCAGCCTTCGGGTAAAAGGGCCAGCCCAGAACACCATAGTGGATTAATATGTGTATTTTAGGTTAAAACGGCTTGCCATACTAGAATAAGTGATGAGCGCCTGCTTCAAAGCCACGTCGCGTTGCCGTGCGGTTGAGCCGAAAAGCAGAAATAAGCAAGCATTTAAACTTTTTATTATATGACTGAACTATTATTGTGTTGAATCGCCGGAGTGTTTGTATTAAAATACCTTTAAAAGACGTGCAAATGATGTCTTTGTTAACAGACACATAAATGCAGCCGTGCATCTCATGTTAGTTAAGCCTATGAAAAACGTCATTTTCACCCAATGCAGGTCTTTAAAATATTCTTCTATATTTATTGTGTTGAATCGCTGGAGTGTTTTTATTTAAATGCCTTTAAAAGACGTGCAGTCATTTATAATTCTCAGTCGGACATCTCGGAGCTCATCATGTCTAACACACTGCTGAATGCAGCGCTTTCTGTATGAAAAAAAAAAAATAGTCACAAACAACTGCATTTAGCTGTTGATATTTTGTAATGGGTGGACTGAATTAAATCGCTGCAATATTATAATTTTAAAGGCGGTCAAATTTGTGCAAATTATGTCGTTCCTCTCCATGTAAACTCGTTGAAAGCAATCTGTACGCGGTGAAGGAAATGCTTAGGGGTTTCAATAAATTCGCTCAAACAGCTGAATTCAGGTCTTGATGTGTTTCTAATGGGTATTTACAATTAAATGGCTGGAGTATTGTAATTTTAAAGGCGTTATTTATATGCATTTTCCACCGAAATCAAAGTGAAAGTAAGTCTCAGCTCGGTAACATGTTCGTTAGTGAAACCTATTGAACAGCTCATTTGCAGCTAATGTAGTTCTTTAAAATATTCTTGTATATTTATTGTGTTGGATCGCTGGAGTGTTTTTATTTAAATGCTTTTAAAAGACGTGCAGTCATGTATAATTCTCAGTCAGGTTAGCTCCGATCCGTGAAAGCTTGTCTGTATAACACATTTGCTGAAGACAGTGCTTTAACTTTGAAATAAAACATATCACAAAAGGCTGATTTGTTGATGTGTTCTAATGGGTATTTACAAACAAATCGCTGAAATATATTTATATTAAAGGCGTTCTAATTCGTGCAATTTATGTTGTTTGTGAGCACATGTCGAGAGAGAGAGAGTGCTTACGGCTTGTATAAGTGCTGAAGGGTGCGATCTTTTCTTTTACAAGAACTACTCACAAACCACTGAATTTAGCTGTTGATATGTTCTAATGGGTATTTAGAGTTAAATCGCTGTAATATTTACATTTTTAAGGCGGTATTTATTTGTATTTCCACCGTTTTCAGAGTGACTGTAAGTAAGAGCTTTGAGTCCCGCCTCTTCAGTCAAGAGGTATTACTGTTAGAGGGCGCATTTTTTCTCAGCCCATGTAATTCATTGGGAAATTTGTCATATTCAAAAATTAATAATAAATCAACTGTACATCTGATCAGTCCAAATAGATATAGCAACTCTTTCGGGACAAGGGCCCAGGTCTCTGCCAAGTTTGGGCCTTGTGGCTTCAAAGGCCTCGGAGGAGTAGCTGTCAGAAATTCCTTTAGGTCATAAGAATAATAAAATATAATAATAAGTTTAAATAGCATAACAATATGTTGGCTTCTCCAAGCCAACATAACTAGATAAAAAAGTTCGTCAAGACAAACTTTGAAGTTGGCTTGAGAAAGTCTCACCAGATAGTTTAAAATAGTTTTTAAAGTTTGTAAAAGTTTTAAAAGTTTGACTGTTTTCAGTCTGAAATAGTTTGAAGTTTTCAGCAGTTTTCAGCAGTTTTAAGCTTGAAGATAGATAGATAGATAGATAGATAGATAGATAGATAGATAGATAGATAGATAGATAGATAGAAAAGTTTTAAGTTTGATGGTTTTCAGTCTGAAATAGTTTGAAGTTTAAAGTAATTTTAAAAGCTTCAAGTTAGATGCTAAGGTTCTTAGAGTGGTTGCTAAGGTTTTGCTAGGCGGTTGCAAGGGTGCTAAGGGTGGTTGCTAAGGTGTTGCTAGGGTACCTGGGGTGGTTGCTAAGGTGTTGCTATGCGGTTGCTAAGGTACCCATGGTGGTTGCTAAGGTGTTACTATGTGGTTGCTAAGGTACCCGAGGTGGTTGCTAGGGTGTTGCTATGTGGTTGCTAAGGTGTTGCTATGTGGTTGCTAAGGTACCTGGGGTGGTTGCTAAGGTGTTGCTAAGGTACCCGGGGTGGTTGCTAGGGTGTTGCTATGTGGTTGCTAAGGTACCCTGGGTGGTTGCTATGTGGTTGCTATGGTACCCGGGGTGGTTGCTAAGGTGTTGCTATGAGGTTGCTATGGTGCCTGGGTTGGTTGCTAGGGTGTTGCTATGCGGTTGCTAAGGTACTCGGGGTGGTTGCTAAGGTGTTGCTATGCGGTTGCTATGGTGCCTGGGATTGTTGCTAGGGTGTTGCTATGCGGTTGCTAAGGTACTCGGGGTGGTTGCTAAGGTGTTGCTATGCAGTTGCTATGGTGCCTGTGGTGGTTGCCAGGGTGTTGCTATGCGGTTGCTATGATGCCTGGGGTGGTTGCTACGGTGTTGCTATGCGGTTGCTATGGTGCCTGTGGTGGTTGCTTGGGTGTTGCTATGTGGTTACTAGGGTACCCAGGGTGTTTACTAGCATGTTTCTAGCATGTTGCTAGCATGGTTTTAGCATGACTAGCAAGTCGCTAGCACGATTTTAGCATGATTAGCAAGTCGCTAGCATGATTTTAGCATGACTAGCAAGTCGCTAGCATGATTTTAGCATGAATAGCAAAGACGCTAGCATGATTTTAGCATGATTAGCAAGTCGCTAGCATGATTTTAGCATGACTAGCAAGTCACTAGCATGATTCTAGCATGACTAGCAAGTCACTAGCATGATTCTAACATGACTACTAGCATGACTAGCATGTCACTAGCATGATTTTAGCATGACTAGCAAGTCACTAGCACAATTCTAGCATGACTAGCAAGTCACTAGCATGATTTTAGCATGACTAGCATGTCACTAGCATGATTCTAGCATGACTAGCAAGTCACTAGCACGATTCTAGCATGACTAGCAAGTCACTAGCATGATTACTAGCATGACAAGCATGTCACTAGCATGATTTTAGCATGACTAGCATGTCACTAGCACGATTCTAGCATGACTAGCAAGTCACTAGCACGATTCTAGCATGACTAGGAAGTCACTAGCATGACTAGCAAGTCACTAGCATGATTTTAACATATATAGCAAGTCGCTAGCATGATTTTAGCATGACTAGCAAGTCGCTAGCATGAATTTAGGATGATACTAGCATGACTAGCAAGTTACTAGCATGATCTTAGCACGACTAGCAAGTCACTAGCATGATTCGAGCATGACTAGCAAGTTACTAGCATGATTTTAGCATGACTAGCAAGTCGCTAGCATGATTTTAGCATGACTAGCAAGTCGCTAGCATGATTTTAGGATGATACTAGCATGACTAGCAAGTTACTAGCATGATCCTAGCACGACTAGCAAGTTACTAGCATGATTTTAGCATGACTAGCAAGTCGCTAGCATGATTTTAGCATGACTAGCAAGTCGCTAGCATGATTTTAGCATGACTAGCAAGTTGCTAGCATGATTTGAGCATGATTAGCATACTGTTAGCATGACTTAGAAAGATAGATGAGCTTGAATGAGTTTGAATGGATTAGAAATATAGTTCATAGAAGGGAAGCTTGATTGAGTCTCAAAGGATTCTGGGAGTTTAAATTTGAATTTTGACAGTTGGAGTTTGAAAAGTCTTGGCTCATTTGAACATTCCGTCAATGTAAGTCAATGAGATTTTATCCCAGTTTTAATCGGGATTTTTAGGAAAACCGTAAGTCTGATTAGTTAGAAAAGATATAGCAACTCGAGTTAGACCAGTCTGAAGATCTGGGCTGAGTTTGGAGTTTGAAGAGTTAAAGCTCTAGGAGGAGATACAGTCAGAAATTTAGGATAGGAAGAAGAATAATAATAATAATAATAATAAGTTTAAATAGAATATCAGTAAGTTGGCTCTCTCAAGCCAACTTAATAATAACTAGATAAAAAAGTTCGTCGAGACAAACTTTAAGTTGGCTTGAGAAAGCTTTGCCTTAAAGTTTAAAGAAGTTTTGAAAGCTTTAAGCAGTTTGATTAGTTTTTAAAGTTTAAAGATAGAAAAAGTTTGAAAAGATTTAAGTTTGAAGGTTTTCAGTCTGAAATAGTTTTAAGTTTAAAGTAGTTTTAAAGCTTAAACGGATAGACAGATTTATAGATGGATAGATTTATAGACAGATAGATTTATAGACAGATTAATAGACAGATTTATAGATAGATAGATTTATAGACAGATAGATTTATAGACAGATTAATAGACAGATTTATAGATAGATTAATAGATATATAGATTTATAGACAGATAGATTTATAGACAGATTTATAGATAGATAGATTAATAGATATAGATTTATAGATAGACAGATTTATAGATAGATTAATAGATATAGATTTATAGATAGACAGATTAATAGATAGATAGATTAATAGATATAGATTTATAGATAGACAGATTAATAGATAGACAGATTTATAGATAGATAGATTAATAGATAGATTTATAGATAGACAGATTAATAGATGGATAGATTTATAGATAGACAAGCATGACTAACAAGTTACTAGCATGATCCTAGCACGACTAGCAAGTCACTAGCATGATCCTAGCACGACTAGCAAGTCGCTAGCATGATTTTAGCATGATTAACAAGTCGGTAGCATGATTTTAGCATGACAAGCAAATCGCTAGCATGATTTTAACATGATTAGCAAGTCGGTAGCATGATTTTAGCATGACAAGCAAGTCGCTAGCATGATTTTAACATGATTAGCAAGTCACTAGCATGCTTTTAGCATGACTAGCAAGTCACTAGCATGATTTTAACAAATCGCTAGCATGATTTTAGCATGATTAGCAAGTCACTAGCATGATTTTAGCATTACTAGAAAGTCGCTAGCATGATTTTAGCATGTCGCTATCATGATTTTAGCATGAAAAGCAAGTCGCTAGCATGATTTTAGTATGATTAGCAAAGTCACTAGCATGATTTTAGCATGACTAGCAAGTCCCTAGCATGATTTTAGCCTGACTAGCAAAGTCGCTAGCATGATTTTATCATTACTAGCAAGTCACTAGCATGATTTTAGCATTACTAGCAAGTCGCTAACATGATTTTAGCAAGACTAGCAAGTCGCTAGCATGATTTTAACATGATTAGCAAGTCACTACCATGATTTTAGCATGACTAGCAAGTCACTAGCATGATTTTAGCATGACTAGCAAGACGCTAGCACGAATTAAGCATGATTAGCAAGTTGCTAGCATGATTTTAGCATGACTAGCAAGTCGCTAGCAAGGTTTTAGCAAGTCGCTAGCATGATTTTAGCATGACTAGCAAGTCGCTAACATGAATTTAGCATGACTAGCAAGTCACTAGCATGATTTTAGCATGATTAGCATATTGTTAGCATGATTAAGATGGAGAGATAGAAAGATAGATAGATTAATAGATGGATAGATTTATAGATAGACAGATTTATAGATAGATAGATTTATAGATAGATTTATAGATAGATTAATAGATAGATAGATTTATAGATAGACAGATTTATAAATGGATAGATTTATAGATAGATAGATTAATAGATAGATTTATAGATAGATAGATTAATGGATAGACAGATTTATAGATGGATAGATTTATAGATAGATAGATTTATAGATAGACAGATTGATAGATAGACAGATTAATAGATAGATAGATTTATAGATAGATTAATAGATAGATAGATAGATAGATGAGTTTAAATGAGTTTGATCGGATTAGAAATAGTAGATAGAAGGGAAGCCTGATTTGAGTCTCAAAGGATTCTGGCAGTTTAAATTTGAATTTTGACAGTTGGAGTTTGAACATTCCGTCAATGTAAGTCAATGAGATTTTATTCCCAGTTTTAATCGGGATTTTTAGGAAAACCGTAAGTCCGATTAGTTAGAAAAGATATAGCAACTCGAGTTAGAACAGTATGAAGATCTGGGCTGAGTTTGGAGTTTGTAGAGTTAAAGCTCTAGGAGGAGTAGCAGTCAGAAAATCTTTGTCTCAGAAGAAGAATAATAATAACTAGAAGCTAAAGTTCGATGACAAACTTTAAATGTTGGCTTGGAGAGCCAAATTGGGCAGCCTTCGGGCAAAAGGGCCAGCCCAGAACACTTAGAGCTCTGTAATTGAATTGTTGCTAGTAAAAATGCTATAAGTAATGCTTAGTATATTTTAGGCTAAAACAGCTTGCCATAGTGGATTAATGTGTATTTTAGGTTAAAACGGCTTGCCATACTGGAATATGTGATGAGCGCCTGCTTCAAAGCCGCGTCGCGTTGCCGTGCGGTTGAGCCGAAAAGCAGAAATAAGCAAGCATTTAACCTTTTTATTATATGACTGTACTATTATTGTGTTGAATCGCTGGAGTGTTTGTATTAAAATACCTTTAAAAGACGTGCAAATGATGTCTTTGTTAACAGACACATAAATGCAGCCGTGCATCTCATGTTAGTTAGTTAAGCCTATGAAAAAAGTCATTTGCACCCAATGTAGGTCTTTAAAATATTCTTCTATATTTATTGTGTTGAATCGCTGGAGTGTTTTTATTTAAATGCCTTTAAAAGACGTGCAGTCATGTATAATTCTCAGTCGGACATCTCGGAGCTCATGTCTAACACACTGCTGTACGCAGCGATCTCTGTATGAAAACAAAATGCTCACAAACAACTGCATTTAGCTGTTGATATTTTCTAATGGGTGGAATGAATTAAATCGCTGCAATATTGTAATTTTAAAGGCGTTCTAATTCGTGCAAATTAAGTCGTTCGTCTCCATGTAAACTCTTTGAAAGCAATCTGTACGAGGTGAAGGAAATGCTTAGGGGTTTCAATAAATTCGCTCAAACAGCTGAATTCAGGTCTTGATGTGTTCTAATGGGTATTTACAATTAAATGGCTGGAGTATTGTAATTTTAAAGGCGTTATTTATATGCATTTTCCACCGAAATCAAAGTGAAAGTAAGTCACAGCTCGGTAACGTTAGTGAAACCTATTGAACAGCTCATTTGCAGCTAATGTAGTTCTTTAAAATATTCTTGTATATTTATTGTGTTGGATCGCTGGAGTGTTTTTATTTAAATGCTTTTAAAAGACGTGCAGTCATGTATAATTCTCAGTCGGGTAAGTTAGCTCCGATCCGTGAAAGCTCGTCTGTATAACGCATTTGCTGAAGACAGTGCTTTAACTTTGAAATAAAACAGATCACAAAAGGCTGATTTGTTGATGTGTTCTAATGGGTATTTACAAACAAATCGCTGAAATATATTTATTTTAAAGGCGTTCTAATTCGTGCAATTTATGTTGTTTGCGAGCACATGTAGAGAGAGAGTAGCCTAGTGCTGACGGCTTGTATAAGCGCTGAAGGGTGCGAGCTTTTCTTTTACAAGAACTACTCACAAACCACTGAATTTAGCTGTTGATATGTTCTAATGGGTATTTAGAGTTAAATCGCTGTAATAATGACATTTTTAAGGCGATATTTATTTGTATTTCCACGGATTTCAGAGTGACTGTAAGTAAGAGGTTTGAGTCCCGCCTCTTCAGTCGAGAGGTATTACTGTTAGAGGGCGCATTTTTTCTCAGCCCATGTAATTCATTAGGAAATTTGTCATATTCAAAAATTAATAATAAATCAACTGTACATCTGATCAGTCCAAATAGATATAGCAACTCTTTCGGGACAAGGGCCCAGGTCTCTGCCAAGTTTGGGCCTTGTGGCTTCAAAGGCCTCGGAGGAGTAGCTGTCAGAAATTTCTGTAGGTCATAAGAATAATAATAATAACTAGAAGCTAAAGTTCGATGACAAACTTTAAATGTTGGCTTGGAGAGCCAAATTGGGCAGCCTTCGGGCAAAAGGGCCAGCCCAGACCACTTAGAGCTCTGTAATTCAATTGTTACTAGTAAAAATGCTATTACGATAAGTAATGCTTAGTATATTTTAGGCTAAAACAGCTTGCCATAGTTGATTAATATGTGTATTTTAGGTTAATACGGCTTGCCATATCTTAAGATTCGTGCAGCGCCTGCTTCAAAGCCACGACGCGTTGCTGTGCTGTTGAGGCGAAAAGCAGAAATAAGCAATCATTTAACCTTTTTATTATATGACTGTACTGTTATTGTGTTTAATCGCTGGAGTGTTTGTATTAAAAAACCTTTAAAAGACGTGCAAATGATGTCTTTGTTAACAGACACATAAATGCAGCCGTGCATCTCATGTTAGTTAATTAAGCCTATGAAAAACGTCATTTGCACCCAATGCAGGTCTTTAAAATATTCTTCTATATTTATTGTGTTGGATCACTGGAGTGTTTTTATTTAAATGCCTTTAAAAGACGTGCAGTCATGTATAATTCTCAGACGGACATCTCGGAGCTCATGTCTAACACACTGCTGAACGCAGCGCTCTCTGTATGAAAACAAAATGCTCACAAACAACTGCATTTAGCTGTTGATATTTTCTAATGGGTGGACTGAATTAAATCGCTGCAATATTGTAATTTTAAAGGCGTTCTAATTCGTGCAAATTATGTCGTTCGTCTCCATGTAAACTCGTTGAAAGCAATCTGTACGCGGTGAAGGAAATGCTTAGGGTTTTCAATAAATTCGCTCAAACAGCTGAATTCAGGTCTTGATGTGTTCTAATGGGTATTTATAATTAAATGGGTGGAATATTGTAATTTTAAAGGCATTATTTATATGCATTTTCCACCGAGTTCAAAGTGAAAGTAAGTCACAGCTCGGTAACATGTTCGTTAGTGAAACTTATTGAAAAGCTAATTTGCAGCTAATGTAGTTCTTTAAAATATTCTTGTATATTTATTGTGTTGGATCGCTGGAGTGTTTTTATTTAAATGCTTTTAAAAGACGTGCAGTCATAATTCTCAGTCGAGTAAGTTAGCTCCGAGCCGTGAAAGCTCGTCTGTATAACACATTTGCTGAAGACAGTGCTTTAACTTTGAAATAAAACAGATCACAAAAGGCTGATTTGTTGATGTGTTCTAATGGGTATTTACAAATAAATCGCTGAAATATATTTATTTTAAAGGCGTTCTAATTCGTGCAATTTATGTCGTTTGTGAGCACATGTAGAGAGAGAGTAGCCTAGTGCTGACGGCTTGTATAAGCGCTGAAGGGTGCGAGCTTTTCTTTTACAAGAACTACTCACAAACCACTGAATTTAGCTGTTGATATGTTCTAATGGGTATTTAGAGTTAAATCGCTGTAATAATGACATTTTTAAGGCGATATTTATTTGTATTTCCACGGATTTCAGAGTGACTGTAAGTAAGAGGTTTGAGTCCCGCCTCTTCAGTCGAGAGGTATTACTGTTAGAGGGCGCATTTTTTCTCAGCCCATGTAATTCATTGGGAAATTTGTCATATTCAAAAATTAATAATAAATCAACTGTACATCTGATCAGTCCAAATAGATATAGCAACTCTTTCGGGACAAGGGCCCAGGTCTCTGCCAAGTTTGGGCCTTGTGGCTTCAAAGGCCTCGGAGGAGTAGCTGTCAGAAATTTCTGTAGGTCATAAGAATAATAAAATATAATAATAATAATAAGTTTAAATAGCATAACAGTATGTTGGCTCTCCAAGCCAACATAACTAGAAGCTAAAGTTCGATGACAAACTTTAAATGTTGGCTTGGAGAGCCAAATTGGGCAGCCTTCGGGCAAAAGGGCCAGCCCAGAACACTTAGAGCTCTCTGATTGAATTGTTGCTAGTAAAAATGCTATTATGATAAGAAATGCTTAGTATATTTTAGGCTAAACAGCTTGCCATAGAGGATTTATGTGTATTTTAGGTTAAAACAGCTTGCCATACAACAAGTGTGCAGCGCGTGCTTGAAAGCGTTGCTGTGGGGTTGAGCCTAAAAGCATTAATAAGCAAGCATTTAAGCTGTGGAATATATTACTCTACTATTATTGTGTTTAATCGCTGGAGTGTTTGTATTTAAATACCTTTAAAAGACGTGCAAATTATGTCTTTGATTATGCAGATGAAGACTGAGCAGTGCATTCAATGTTACACTGTAAAAAATTTACTGTAAAATTTACAGCAAGTTACTGGCAACTTTGGTTGCCAGCAATACTGTAAATTTTTACAAGTGCACTGTAAATGATTAACTACAGTTTTACTGTAAAATTTACAGCAAGTTACTGGCAACTTTGGTTGCCAGCAATACTGTAAATTTTTACAAGTGCACTGTAAATGATTAACTACAGTTTTACTGTTAAAATACAGCAATTTTCTGTATATATATACTAGCAACGATATATACATTATTTAAAGCTGCTACTGTGAAATTGCAGCAATAGTTTGCAATTTTACAAGTGTACTGGAAATCATTAAATAACGTTTCACTGTAAAAATATTGTACTACTTTAATTTGTATATTCTTTATTTGCAGTATTTATTTTCCAGATTGCTGAATAATAATGACTAGCAATTTAAACAATTTATTAACTGCATAAGCTTTAAACAATATTTAACTGCATAAAGTGTTGTATAGTATGAAACTCAGTGCACCTATTATTTAATAAAAACAAAAATAATAATAATTTGACACATCTTAATCTTGATAAACAGGTCCAATTTTATTTAAAAAATCTCTTATTTATTAACTCTCAAATTTGCATGAAAGAAATGTCATAGAACAGTGTATTCAGTATTATTCTGAATTCCAAAATAAATTGGGCATGAAAATATTTACTTGAAACATATTACGCTGCTAAATATTAAGGTTAACCAATATTTAGCCAAAGTTGAAACCAACATCAAGTTAAGCAACATGGTTATAATTAAATGGTTCGAAATACCATAAAGACAGTGATGAATTTTCACAACTTCATGGACAGTCCAACATGGCCAAACAACAAGCCCTCAAGTGAGTCCAAAAAAACTTCTGATCGAAAAAGGAGAACAGTTCAGATCCAGATGCTGTTCCAGCCCAGGATGCAGAGTGGCTAAAAAAATATATAAAAGAACAAAAAGGGCAATACATTAGATATTTTACAAAACAATGATACAGTCAGACAAAGACAGAGGGATGACAGATACAGTCAAAGGCAGAGAGAGTGATGATTGTTACAGTTAGATCAGTATGATATTAAACAGTAAAACACTAAAATTGTGAAAAATATTACAATTTTTACAAGTTATTACAAGTTTTATATTTGACTATACTTTCAAATATAATTTATTTCTGAGATGCAAAGCTGAATGTTCAGCATCATTACACCAGTGTTGCATGATCTTTCAGAGATCATTCTCATTTATTATCAATATCCTGATTTATTGTCAATGTTATTGTCAATGTTGTCAGTGTATGTTTTGGAGCCTGTGATACTTTTTCAGGATTCTTTGATGAATACGTTTCAAATAACAGCAGTTATTTAAAAGATAAAGTTTATCTAAAAATTTAAATCTTTACAATCAATTTCAATGTAACATACTATATATAAGTATAATATATAAGATTCCTGAAAAAAGTATCACAGGTTAATAAAAATATTAAACAGCACAATTGCTTCTAACATTGATAATAAATCAGCATATACAATAATTTCTAAAGGATCACTAAAGGACATTGGAGTAATTAGAAGACTAGTGTATTGATGCTGAAAATTCAGAAATAAATTACATTTTTAAGTATATTAAAATGGATAAAACATTTTAATAATATTTCACAACATTATAGTTTTTTCTGTATTTTTTATCAATTAAATGCAGCCTTTATGAGCAGAAGATACTTATTTCAAAACATAAAACCTACTGATCACAAACTTTTGAACGCTAGTGTAGATAAATGATAAAATAACATAATAAAAGGAAAAAGATCTTGGTGTATGTGTACTTACATGTCAGTAATTCTGCTGAAAATCCTTCGCATTGCAAAGAAAACTGGTAACTTGGGTTCACTTCTGCTGGTTTCTTCTGTGTTCTGTCGTTTTAGATGGGTCTTTTCCTTTCAACTTCTTTGTTTCTCTCTCAGGATAAATATCTACAAAACAGTCAGGAAGCAGACAATATGTAATTCACATTAGTTTTAGCTTTTGTACATCTGAATTATTCTCCCTAAAAAAACTCTCTCTACTTGAGTTGAGAAACATATTCTATCATATCTACATGTAAAATGCAGGTACTCAGATTGTTAGAATGCAACTATTACCTTTGTATGAACTCCAAAACTCCGTCTGTCTCCTCTTGATAACGTTAGTCCAGAATATGTAATATGCTGCGAACAGGCCAGACAGGACAATGGGCTGGATTAAGGCATTCTTCAAATCAAAGTTAGCAAAAAGCATTAACGTTACATTCAAACAATAAGCGAATAAGCAAGTTATCAAAGGTGCTAGTACATCTCACTGCTTACGTTAACCACTTTAACAGCACCGTTCAGAGTTTACGTGACACACATCCTCCGTGAGCGGCTGACCGCGAATCGCGAGCCCTAAATACGCGTTTTATTTCGGTGCCCGTGTTAACAGATGGCTGCCTGTGCAAATTTGTTGTACATCATAAAATAATCACGAGAAAGTGTGCTGATCAGCACGACGTCGCCGTGAATCACATCTTTTGCCAATGAAGCTTGTAATTCTTAACGTAGGAACCCAGAGATGTTACGCCTATAGCCGATATAAGGCAGGGGAATGTGTGTGTAATCCTTCCGCGACTGCAGTGCCGAATCCCCGCACAAGTCTCTCTCGTGCTCCGCGGACGGAGGATTCGTTAATCTGCGGTTACCGCGAATGTTTATGACACCTTATATTCTTTAATATTCTAATACAGTTACAAATTATGAAAAATAAAACAGAAATAAGACACTTACTTACCACAGTTATGAATCGTTCTTCTTGCTGCTCCCAAATGTCGACCGTTAAAGATAATCCCGCCTCTTTAGATTTGAAATTTACCAGAATGCATTGCGGTTTACAGCAATATGCTGTATTGGCTGTATTATAAGAAATACAACCCGCTGCTGTAAAATATTGCTGTAATTTTTACAGCAATTTGTTACAGTGTAGTTAGTTAAGCCTGTGAAAAAAGTCATTTGCACTCAATGTAGGTCTTTAAAATATTCTTCTATATTTATTGTGTTGAATCGCTGGAGTGTTTGTATTTAAATGCCTTTAAAAGACGTGCAGTCATGTATAATTGTCAGTCGGACATCTCGGAGCTCATGTCTAACACACTGCTGAACACATCGCTCTCTGTATGAAAACAAAATGCTCACAAACAACTGCATTTAGCTGTTGATATTTTCTAATGGGTGGACTGAATTAAATCGCTGCAATATTGTAATTTTAAATGCGTTCTAACTCGTGCAAATTATGTCGTTCGTCTCCATGTATAACTCGTTGAAAGCAATCTGTACGCGGTGAAGGAAATGCTTAGGGTTTTCAAAAAATTCGCTCAAACAGCTGAATTCAGGTCTTGATGTGTTCTAATGGGTATTTACAATTAAATGGCTGGAATATTGTAATTTTAAAGGCATTATTTTATATGCATTTTCCACCGAGTTCAAAGTGAAAGTAAGTCACAGCTCTGTAACATTCGTTAGTGAAACGTATTGAAAAGCTCATTTGCAGCTAATGTAGTTCTTTAAAATATTCTTGTATATTTATTGTGTTGGATCGCTGGAGTGTTTTTATTTAAATGCTTTTAAAAGACGTGCAGTCATGTATAATTCTCAGTCGGGTAAGTTAGCTCCGATCCGTGAAAGCTCGTCTGTATAACACATTTGCTGAAGACAGTGCTTTAACTTTGAAATAAAACAGATCACAAAAGGCTGATTTTTTGATGTGTTCTAATGGGTATTTACAAACAAATCGCTGAAATATATTTATTTTAAAGGCGTTCTAATTCGTGCAATTCATGTTGTTTGTGAGCACATGTAGAGAGAGAGTAGCCTAGTGCTGACGGCTTGTATAAGCGCTGAAGGGTGCGAGCTTTTCTTTTACAAGAACTACTCACAAACCACTGAATTTAGCTGTTGATATGTTCTAATGGTTATTTAGAGTTAAATCGCTGTAATAATTAAATTTTTAAGGCGATATTTATTTGTATTTCCACCGATTTCAGAGTGACTGTAAGTGAGAGGTTTGAGTCCCGCCTCTTCAGTCGAGAGGTATTACTGTTAGAGGGCGCATTTTTTGTCAGCCCATGTAATTCATTGGGAAATTTGTCATATTCAAAAATTAATAATAAATCAACTGTACATCTGATCAGTCCAAATAGATATAGCAACTCTTTCGGGACAAGGGCCCAGGTCTCTGCCAAGTTTGGGCCTTGTGGCTTCAAAGGCCTCGGAGGAGTAGCTGTCAGAAATTTCTTTAGGTCATAAGAATAATAAAATATAATAATAATAATAAGTTTAAATAGCAAAACAGTATGTTGGCTCTCCAAGCCAACATAACTAGAAGCTAAAGTTCGATGACAAACTTTAAATGTTGGCTTGGAGAGCCAAATTGGGCAGCCTTCGGGCAAAAGGGCCAGCCCAGAACACCTTAGTGGATTAATATGTGTATTTTAGGTTAAAACGGCTTGCCATACTGGAATAAGTGATGAGCGCCTGCTTCAAAGCCGCGTCGCGTTGCCGTGCGGTTGAGCCGAAAAGCAGAAATAAGCAAGCATTTAAACTTTTTATTATATGACTAAACTATTATTGTGTTGAATCGCTGGAGTGTTTGTATTAAAATACCTTTAAAAGACGTGCAAATTATGTCTTTGTTAACAGACACATAAATGCAGCCGTGCATCTCATGTTAGTTAGTTAAGCCTATGAAAAACGTAATTTGCACCCAATGCAGGTCTTTAAAAATATTCTTCTATATTTATTGTGTTGAATCGCTGGAGTGTTTTTATTTAAATGCCTTTAAAAGACGTGCAGTCATGTATAATTCTCAGTCGGACATCTCGGAGCTCATGTCTAACACACTGCTGAATGCAGCGCTCTCTGTATGAAAACAAAATGCTCACAAACAACTGCATTTAGCTGTTGATATTTTTTAATGGGTGGACTGAATTAAATCGCTGCAATATTGTAATTTTAAAGGCGTTCTAATTCGTGCAAATTATGTTGTTCGTCTCCATTTATACTCGTTGAAAGCAATCTGTGCGCGGTGAAGGAAATGCTTAGGGTTTTCAATAAATTTGCTCAAACAGCTGAATTCAGGTCTTGATGTGTTCTAATGGGTATTTACAATTAAATGGCTGGAATATTGTAATTTTAAAGGCATTATTTATATACATTTTCCACCAAATTCAAAGTGAAAGTAAGTCACAGCTCGGTAACATGTTCGTTAGTGAAACTGAAAAGCTCATTTGCAGCTAATGTAGTTCTTTAAAATATTCTTGTATATTGATTGTGTTGGATTGCTGGAGTGTTTTTATTTAAATGCTTTTAAAAGACGTGCAGTCATGTATAATTCTCAGTCGGGTAAGTTAGCTCCGATCCGTGAAAGCTCGTCTGTATAACACATTTGCTGAAGACAGTGCTTTAACTTTGAAATAAAACAGATCACAAAAGGCTGATTTGTTGATGTGTTCTAATGGGTATTTACAAATAAATCGCTGAAATATATTAATTTTAAAGGCGTTCTAATTCGTGCAAATTATGTTGTTTATGAGCACATACAGAGAGAGTACATGCCGACGGCTTGTATAAGCGCTGACGGGTGCGAGCTTTTCTTTTACAAGAAATACTCACAAACCACTGAATTTAGCTGTTGATATGTTCTAATGGGTATTTAGAGTTAAATCGCTGTAATATTTACATTTTTAAGGCGGTATTTATTTCTATTTCCACCGTTTTCAGAGTGACTGTAAGTAAGAGGTTTGAATCCCGCCTCTTCAGTCGAGAGGTATTACTGTTAGAGGGCGCATTTTTTCTCAGCCCATGTAATTCATTGGGAAATATGTCATTTTCAAAAATTAATAATAAATCAACTGTACATCTGATCAGTCCAAATAGATATAGCAACTCTTTCGGGACAAGGGCCCAGGTCTCTGCCAAGTTTGGGCCTTGTGGCTTCAAAGGCCTCGGAGGAGTAGCTGTCAGAAATTTTCTTAGGTCATAAGAATAATAACATATAACTAGAAGCTAAAGTTCGATGACAAACTTTAAATGTTGGCTTGGAGAGCCAAATTGGGCAGCCTTCGGGCAAAAGGGCCAGCCCAGAACACCATAGTGGATTAATATGTGTATTTTAGGTTAAAACGGCTTGCCATACTGGAATAAGTGATGAGCGCCTGCTTCAAAGCCGCGTCGCGTTGCCGTGCGGTTGAGCCGAAAAGCAGAAATAAGCAAGCATTTAAACTTTTTATTATATGACTGAACTATTATTGTGTTGAATCGCTGGAGTGTTTGTATTAAAATACCTTTAAAAGACGTGCAAATGATGTCTTTGTTAACAGACACATAAATGCAGCCTTGCATCTCATGTTAAAGTTAAGCCTATGAAAAACGTAATTTGCACCCAATGCAGGTCTTTAAAAATATTCTTCTATATTTATTGTGTTGAATCGCTGGAGTGTTTTTATTTAAATGCCTTTAAAAGACGTGCAGTCATGTATAATTCTCAGACGGACATCTCGGAGCTCATGTCTAAACACACTGCTGAACGCAGCGCTCTCTGAAAACAAAATGCTCACAAACAACTGCATTTAGCTGTTGATATTTTCTAATGGGTGGACTGAATTAAATCGCTGCAATATTGTAATTTTAAAGGCGTTCTAATTCGTGCAAATTATGTCGTTCGTCTCCATGTATACTCGTTGAAAGCAATCTGTATGCGGTGAAGGAAATGCTTAGGGTTTTCAATAAATTCGCTCAAACAGCTGAATTCAGGTCTTGATGTGTTCTAATGGGTATTTACAATTAAATGGCTGGAATATTGTAATTTTAAAGGCATTATTTATATGCATTTTCCACCAAATTCAAAGTGAAAGTAAGTCACAGCTCGGTAACATGTTCGTTAGTGAAACGTATTGAAAAGCTCATTTGCAGCTAATGTAGTTCTTTAAAATATTCTTGTATATTGATTGTGTTGGATCGCTGGAGTGTTTTTATTTAAATGCTTTTAAAAGACGTGCAGTCATGTTTAATTCTCAGTCGGGTAAGTTAGCTCCGATCCGTGAAAGCTCGTCTGTATAACACACATTTGCTGAAGACAGTGCTTTAACTTTGAAATAAAACAGATCACAAAAGGCTGATTTGTTGATGTGTTCTAATGGGTATTTACAAATAAATCGCTGAAATATATTAATTTTAAAGGCGTTCTAATTCGTGCAAGTTATGTTGTTTATGAGCACATACAGAGAGAGTACATGCCGACGGCTTGTATAAGCGCTGACGGGTGCGAGCTTTTCTTTTACAAGAACTACTCACAAACCACTGAACTTAGCTGTTGATATGTTCTAATGGGTTTTTAGAGTTAAATCGCTGTAATATTTACATTTTTAAGGCGGTATTTATTTGGATTTCCACCGATTTCAGAGTGACTGTAAGTAAGAGGTTTGAGTCCCGCCTCTTCAGTCGAGAGGTATTACTGTTAGAGGGCGCATTTTTTCTCAGCCCATGTAATTCATTGGGAAATTTGTCATATTCAAAAATTAATAATAAATCAACTGTACATCTGATCAGTCCAAATAGATATAGCAACTCTTTCGGGACAAGGGCCCAGGTCTCTGCCAAGTTTGGGCCTTGTGGCTTCAAAGGCCTCGGAGGAGTAGCTGTCAGAAATTTCTGTAGCTCATAAGAATAATAATAATAATAAGTTTAAATAGCATAACAGTATGTTGGCTCTCCAAGCCAACATAACTAGAAGCTAAAGTTCGATGACAAACTTTAAATGTTGGCTTGGAGAGCCAAATTGGGCAGCCTTCGGGCAAAAGGGCCAGCCCAGAACACTTAGAGCTCTGTAATTGAATTGTTGCTAGTAAAAATGGCAGTACGACTAGAAATGCTTAGTATATTTTAGGCTAAAACAGCTTGCCATAGAGGATCGTGTGTGGATTTTAGGTTAAAACGGCTTGCCATACTAGAATATGTGATGAGCGCCTGCTTCAAAGCCGCGTCGCGTTGCCGTGCGGTTGAGCCGAAAAGCAGAAATAAGCAAGCATTTAACCTTTGTAATATATTACTATACTATTATTGTGTTAAATCGCTGCAGTTTTTGCATTTAAATACATTTAAAAGACGTGCAAATGATGTCTTTGATGATGCAGACGAAGAACTGAGCAGTGCAAACAGCTCATTTGCACTCAATGCAGCTCTTTAAAATATTCTTCTATATTTATTGTGTGCAATCGCTGGAATGTTTTTATTTGATTACCTTTAAAAGACGTGCAAATGAATTCTTTGTTGACAGACTGATAATGCAGCCTTACATCTCATGTTCGTTAAAAACCTTTGAAACAGGTCATTTGCATTCAATGCGGCTCTTTAAAATATTCTTCTATATTTATTGTGTGCAATCGCTGGAATGTTTTTATTTGATTACCTTTAAAAGACGTGCAAATGAATTATTTGTTGACACAGACTGATAATGCAGCCATACATCTCATGTTCGTTAGTAAAACGTTTGAAATAGCTCATTTACACCCAATGCAGGTCTTTAAAATATTCTTCTATATTTATTGTGTTGAATCGCTGGAGTGTTTTTATTTAAATGCCTTTAAAAGACGTGCAGTCATGTATAATTCTCAGTCGGACATCTCGGAGCTCATGTCTAACACACTGCTAAACACATCGCTCTCTGTATGAAAAAAAAAGCTCACAAACAACTGCATTTAGCTGTTGATATTTTCTAATGGGTGGACTGAATTAAATCGCTGCAATATTGTAATTTTAAAGGCGTTCTAATTCGTGCAAATTATGTTGTTTATGAGCACATACAGAGAGAGTACATGCCGACGGCTTGTATAAGCGCTGACGGGTGCGAGCTTTTCTTTTACAAGAAATACTCACAAACCACTGAATTTAGCTGTTGATGTGTTCTAATGGGTATTTAGAGTTAAATCGCTGTAATATTTACATTTTTAAGGCGGTATTTATTTCTATTTCCACCGTTTTCAGAGTGACTGTAAGTAAGAGGTTTGAATCCCGCCTCTTCAGTCGAGAGGTATTACTGTTAGAGGGCGCATTTTTTCTCAGCCCATGTAATTCATTGGGAAATTTGTCATATTCAAAAATTAATAATAAATCAACTGTACATCTGATCAGTCCAAATAGATATAGCATATCTTTCGGGACAAGGGCCCAGGTCTCTGCCAAGTTTGGGCCTTGTGGCTTCAAAGGCCTCGGAGGAGTAGCTGTCAGAAATTTTCTTAGGTCATAAGAATAATAACTATAATAATAACTAGAAGCTAAAGTTCGATGACAAACTTTAAATGTTGGCTTGGAGAAGCAAACCGGGCAGCCTTCGGGCAAAAGGGCCAGCCCAGAACACTTAGAGCTCTCTGATTGAATTGTTGCTAGTAAAAATGCTATTACGATAAGTAATGCTTAGTATATTTTAGGCTAAACAGCTTGCCATAGAGGATTTATGTGTATTTTAGGTTAAAACGGCTTGCCATACAACAAGTGTGCAGCGCGTGCTTGAAAGCGTTGCTGTGCGGTTGAGCCTAAAAGCAGAAATAAGCAAGCATTTAAGCTGTGTAATATATTACTCTACTATTATTGTGTTTAATCGCTGGAGTGTTTGTATACCTTTAAAAGACGTGCAAATGATGTCTTTGATGCAGATGAAGACTGAGCAGTGCATTCAATGTTAGTTAGTTAAGCCAGTGAAAAAAGTCATTTGCACTCAATGTAGGTCTTTAAAATATTCTTCTATATTTATTGTGTGCAATCGCTGGAGTGTTTGTATTTAAATGCCTTTAAAAGACGTGCAGTCATGTATAATTGTCAGTTGGACATCTCGGAGCTCATAACACACTGCTGAACACAGCGCTCTCTGTATGAAAAAAAAAATACTCACGAACAACTGCATTTAGCTGTTGATATTCTCTAATGGGTGGACTTAATTAAATCGCTGCAATATTGTAATTTTAAAGGCGGTCAAATTCGTGCAAATTATGTCGTTCGTCTCCATGTATCATAGTTGAAGGCAATCTGTACGCGGTGAAGGAAATGCTTAGGGTTTTCAATAAATTCGTTCAAACAGCTGAATTCAGGTCTTGATGTGTTCTAATGGGTATTTATAATTAAATGGCTGGAATATTGTAATTTTAAAGACGTTATTTATATGCATTTTACACCGAAGTCAAAGTGAAAGTATAGGTTACAGCTCGGTAACATGTTCGTTAGTGAAACCTATTGAACAGCTCATTTGCAGCTAATATAGTTCTTTAAAATATTCTTGTATATTTATTGTGTTGGATCGCTGGAGTGTTTTTATTTAAATGCTTTTAAAAGACGCGCAGTCATGTATAATTCTCAGTCGGGTAAATTAGCTCCGAGCCGTAAAGCTCATCTGTATAACACATTTGCTGAAGACAGTGCTTTAACTTTGAAATAAAACAGATCACAAAAGGTTGATTTGTTGATGTGTTCTAATGGGTATTTACAAATAAATCGCTGAAATATATAAATTTTAAAGGCACTCTAATTCGTGCAATTTATGTTGTTTATGAGCACATACAGAGAGAGTTCGTGCTGACGGCTTGTATACTCGCTGAAGGGTGCAAGCATTTCTTTTACAAGAACTGCTCACAAACCACTGAATTTAGCTGTTGATGTGTTCTAATGGGTATTTACAATTAAATCGCTGGAATATTTAATTTTAAAAGGCGGTATTTATTTGTATTTACACCGATTTCAGAGTGACTGTAAGCAAGAGGTTTGAGTCCCGCCTCTTCAGTCGAGAGGTATTGCGCCTCTAGATGGCGCATTTTTTCTCAGCCCATTGAAATCCTATAGAAATTTTTCATGTAAAAAAATTAATATTAAATCAACTGTAAGTCTGATCATTCCAAAAAGATATAGCAACACTTTGGTGACCAGGGCCCAGGGCTCCGCCGAGTTTGGGGCTTGTAGCCTTAAAGCTCTAGGAGGAGTAGCGTATAGAATTTTAGTCTCAGAAGAATTTTAATAATAATAATAATAAGTTTAAATAGCATAACAATATGTTGGCTTCTCCAAGCCAACATAATAAGTTTAAATAGCATAACAGTATGTTGGCTCTCCAAGCCAACATAACTAGAAGCTAAAGTTCGATGACAAACTTTAAATGTTGGCTTGGAGAAGCAAACCGGGCAGCCTTCGGGTAAAAGGGCCAGCCCAGAACACCATAGTGGATTAATATGTGTATTTTAGGTTAAAACGGCTTGCCATACTGGAATAAGTGATGAGCGCCTGCTTCAAAGACGCGTCGCGTTGCCGTGCGGTTGAGCCGAAAAGCAGAAATAAGCAAGCATTTAAACTTTTTATTATATGACTGAACTATTATTGTGTTGAATCGCTGGAGTGTTTGTATTAAAATACCTTTAAAAGACGTGCAAATGATGTCTTTGTTAACAGACACATAAATGCAGCCGTGCATCTCATGTTAGTTAAGCCTATGAATAACGTCATTTTCACCCAATGCAGGTCTTTAAAATATTCTTCTATATTTATTGTGTTGAATCGCTGGAGTGTTTTTATTTAAATGCCTTTAAAAGACGTGCAGTCATTTATAATTCTCAGTCGGACATCTCGGAGCTCATCATGTCTAACACACTGCTGAATGCAGCGCTTTCTGTATGAAAAAAAAAATAGTCACAAACAACTGCATTTAGCTGTTGATATTTTGTAATGGGTGGACTGAATTAAATCGCTGCAATATTATAATTTTAAAGGCGGTCAAATTTGTGCAAATTATGTCGTTCGTCTCCATGTAAACTCGTTGAAAGCAATCTGTACGCGGTGAAGGAAATGCTTAGGGGTTTCAATAAATTCGCTCAAACAGCTGAATTCAGGTCTTGATGTGTTTCTAATGGGTATTTACAATTAAATGGCTGGAGTATTGTAATTTTAAAGGCGTTATTTATATGCATTTTCCACCGAAATCAAAGTGAAAGTAAGTCTCAGCTCGGTAACATGTTCGTTAGTGAAACCTATTGAACAGCTCATTTGCAGCTAATGTAGTTCTTTAAAATATTCTTGTATATTTATTGTGTTGGATCGCTGGAGTGTTTTTATTTAAATGCTTTTAAAAGACGTGCAGTCATGTATAATTCTCAGTCAGGTTAGCTCCGATCCGTGAAAGCTTGTCTGTATAACACATTTGCTGAAGACAGTGCTTTAACTTTGAAATAAAACAGATCACAAAAGGCTGATTTGTTGATGTGTTCTAATGGGTATTTACAAACAAATCGCTGAAATATATTTATTTTAAAGGCGTTCTAATTCGTGCAATTTATGTTGTTTGTGAGCACATGTCGAGAGAGAGAGAAGCCTAGTGCTTACGGCTTGTATAAGTGCTGAAGGGTGCGATCTTTTCTTTTACAAGAACTACTCACAAACCACTGAATTTAGCTGTTGATATGTTCTAATGGGTATTTAGAGTTAAATCGCTGTAATATTTACATTTTTAAGGCGGTATTTATTTGTATTTCCACCGTTTTCAGAGTGACTGTAAGTAAGAGGTTTGAGTCCCGCCTCTTCAGTCGAGAGGTATTACTGTTAGAGGGCGCATTTTTTCTCAGCCCATGTAATTCATTGGGAAATTTGTCATATTCAAAAATTAATAATAAATCAACTGTACATCTGATCAGTCCAAATAGATATAGCAACTCTTTCGGGACAAGGGCCCAGGTCTCTGCCAAGTTTGGGCCTTGTGGCTTCAAAGGCCTCGGAGGAGTAGCTGTCAGAAATTCCTTTAGGTCATAAGAATAATAAAATATAATAATAAGTTTAAATAGCATAACAATATGTTGGCTTCTCCAAGCCAACATAATAAGTTTAAATAGCATAACAGTATGTTGGCTCTCCAAGCCAACATAATAATAATAATAATAATAAGTTTAAATAGAATATCAGTAAGTTGGCTCTCTCAAGCCAACTTAATAAGTTTAAATAGAATATCAGTAAGTTGGCTTTCTCAAGCCAACTTAATTAATGCTCCAGAAGTAAAAAAAAAAAAATAGCGCAAAGATCCAGGGGTGAAAACTTTTGAACAGAATGAAGATATGTATATTTGTCTTATTTTGTCAAAATATCATAATTTTTCCATTTAGTACTGCCCTTTAGAAGCTACAGAAGATACTTGCATGTTTCCCAGAAGACAAAATAGGTGAACTTTACCCTGATCTTCAAATTCCAAAAGTTTTCACCCCCTGGCTCTTAATGCATTGTGTTTCCTTCTGGAGCATCAGTAAGCATTTGGACCTTTTGTAATAATTGCAAATGAGTCCCTCAGTTGTCCTCAGTGTGAAAAGATGGATCTTAAAATCATACAGTCGTTGTTGGAAAGGATTCAAATACACAAAAATGCTGAAAAACCAAAACATTTGTGTGACCTGAAGGATTTTTCTGAAGAACAGCAGGCAGTTTAACTGTTCAGGACAAACAAGGGACTCATGAACAACTATCACTAAACAAACAACAACAAAAACCCACACAGCCGTGGATCATTCAGTTAACGACACAGTTATAATTTTCTCTTGTGGATGTAAATGTTTTTAAAGTGAAATACCTTATTCATGTCAGTACTAAATAAAAACAAAATGCATTTACACGCAACAATGCTCTTATTTTGATAAAATTATTTACATTTTGCAGATTCTGCAAGGTGTATGTAAACTGATCTTGACTGTAGAAGTGATGGTTGAAAGTTAAAACACCTTTTGCTCACTCTCATGTTGTCCAAAACCTGTAAGAGTTTCTTTCTTACGTTGAACATATTTTGTAAGAATGCTGGCAAGTTGGCAAGAAAATTGGTCCCCATTGACTTCAATAGTATTTCTTTCCCTACTATAGAAGTCAATGGGGCCCAACAACTGTTTGGTTCTTTAAAATATCTTCTTTTGTGTTCATCGGGTTTGGAACAACATGTGTATTGGATGTCATTTCTCATTTACATATAGTTGAAATCATCTAAAGCAAAATTTTCATTGAAAAGAATTACGCTTCCTATCATTGGCAGTGTAAATGAAAAATGTTTGTTTGATTTCATCTGGAAGTTCGTAGCAGAAGCTTTATTACCAAAGCAAGTCGCAGAAAGATGTGTGATTACGATTACAGCAGGTAGCTAAGATGCTTTACTTGGATATGAAGATTTCACGGAATTGCATAAAAAATTGGTAAATGAAAACTAGAAAACCTTTTTGTGAAACCAGTTTGTTGTCCTTGTAATTTTCAGTCTTTTAGCCTCCCGGGCGCACTGTCTGTTTGAGACAACACCTTATTTTGGATGTCCTGTCATTTTCCTGTCACATTTTTTTTTTTTTTCCTCTATAAATGGCCATTACTTTATTCTCCAGTTCAAAACTCAATTCCTCCCCAAAACACAAACTTTTTTTGCCGGTATGTCCAATTTGAAGTATTTTTTTCTTTTTCAGGAAATAGTCCTTGGTGTCAAATCAATTCATGATGTTTTCAGAGTTGTATAAAACATCTTGCACTACTACCTCTCTTTTTCTTAACAGAAACACTCTCCCTTGACATCTTGCTTGTGGTTAAATTGTACTCGTTCAACAGCACTCGGGTAAATTATCACCTTTGTTGTTACAACATGCAAATCAGCACTGACAGGGTGAATGTAGTAGTTCTTGATCTAATTCATTATCAACTGAAATCTACGGAAGCCAGTTTCTGCCACTGAATGACAAAAAAGGTTATTGCGACTTATCTCACAGTTCTGACTTTCTTTCTTAGAATTGCGTGATACAAACCCACAATTATGACTTTTGTCTTAGAATTGTAAGTTATAAACCCACAATTGCGAGTTGTAAAGTCAGAATTCCGGGATATAATCTAGCAATCGTGAGAAAAAAAGTCGCAATTGCTAGTTAAGTCAGAATTGTGAGATATAAACTTGCAATTCTGGTAACATATATAATTTTTCTCCTCAGAACTGGACGTTATATCAAATTGCGAGTTTATATGTCACCATACTTATTTTATTTCTCACAATTGTGTGATTATATCCTGCAATTCTGACTTTATATCATAATTCTGATTTTATATGTCACAATTCTGAGAAAAACTTGCAACTGTAAGAAAAAAAGTCAGAATTGTGAGATGAAAAAGTCAATAAGCAATTACCTTTTTTAGGTTTTTTATTCAGTGGCAGAAACGGGCTTCCATAGAAATCCCATTCATTTTCTCCATAGAAAAAAAGATTTTTAACCTTTACAGGCCTGCAAAGACATACATGTGAGCTACAATATTATTAATCAGTGGTATATGCTTTTGTTGCATTATTTACTATCATTATTTAAAGTATATCTCCACCAATCAGAGAACTGAAACAAGCAAATTGCATCAAAAGAATATTTAATTATTTCTTAAATGCAGTTAAATTGCAGTTTTTACCCTCATTAAAGCTATTAGGTACCTTTGTTTTCAAACACTTTTTGCTTCAAATCAAAGTTGTGATTCACCTTTTAACTAGTTGGCTTAGATCATGGCTCTTAAACGAAGACTTTTTCAAAAATCCCTATGGGAAAAAATGAATGGGAAAAAATACTTCTAGAATCAAGGCCACTGAAAAATATGTCCAGGCACTGTTGCGCTCTATTTTCTAAATATGTTACATTTAAGAATGAGTCACATAAATGCAGACGCAAGCACTTGGGCAACGCTCGGTCTGGTTAAACATACCTGACATGCTGTGGCAAACCTCATTCAAATGCTCTGACATTAAACAAGATGCGTTATTATTCAGGCAAGTCTGCTTGGTCTTTCAAACCACTCCACGATGTCTTTTCCACACCTGTTATCATTAAAGTGTGACACTCAAACAACAAAAGTGGCAAATTTCATGTGAAATGTGAAACCCATGCATGCAAAACTGCACTGTTTAAAATATCACATGGATTGATTCTCATTTTTAACCTCATATTCATCCAAAAAGAACTTCTTTTTGAAGACCCGTTACTCCTTATTGAATGGCCTCTGTGAAAATGGGAATCCACGAAAACTCGTTTTGTCTTTTTTGCATTTAAATAGACAGTTACTCCAGGGCCAATCAGCATTAAATAAATCACCGGTCAAATCAATGATCCCTAATTACTGGAATCAATATAAGTAAGGGTCAGCAAGGGTTGCATTAGATGAAAATACATAGTAATGACCAAGTGAATGTTTGCAATATATCCTCGCTATTTATTCCCTAGAAATAGTCTTTAACCTATTATTATTTGGTCTTGGGAAAAGGATTTCATTAAGGCTTTTCAGCTCAGAACAGTTAATGTGCCTTAGTGCGAGCACCGCTAGTCTATAAATCGTAATACCTGCAGCTCTCTCTGTGGTGGGCTTAACACAAGGGTTCCCTGGACACCAGCTCTGCTTCAGCTTCTCCATTTCAATCCTTTTTGAATCGCTTTTCATGCAGTCCTGTGTACCATGTGCCCAACCATTCCCTGTTCCGCTGTGAATCCGTTGCCGCCCATGGGACGTCTGGCTGGTTGAAGTTTGGCCCCTGGGCCGCTCTGGTTTGTTAAGGGGAATATGGGTTTGATATGTGCTTCAGGTCGCTCTGCATGTTTGTATTTCCTCTTGCTTTATCTGTGAAAGGCAGACCTGGTTTGAGTTGGTGAAGAAAGTTGTACGTTTTGAAGTTTCTGCTTCACTCTCATGAGTGCCTTCTGGTTCAAGTTCTTGTATAATAAGATAACCCCCCATCTGACATGTCTGAAACCTTTGATTTTCTTTCTTCTAGTGTTTTCCATGCAAACAAAGCAAATAAGCACCATTATATTATATAATTAGTCTTCTGAAAATACTTTTTGTGCAGGACGTTGTGTACATTTGCTGAAAATCCGCTGTAACTCTCAAATCTCTTTAGATTTTCATTATCTTTCATTTCAACTCTAATTTCGAAAACACAAGTCTGAAATTCAAATTGTACAATATAGGACTGACGTTTTCATTTCCATTTAGGAGGAGAGTAAATGATGACAAAATTATTCTCTTGCTGCGTCCCAATTCGCCTACTTATACTATGCCCTAAAAGTATGTACTCTTTTTGTAAAGAAAAAGTACATACTTTTGAGTATGTAGCAGAATAGTAGGCAAGCTTTCGGACATACTACTTCGTCATAACTGCTTCTTTAAGGGACGCTCTGTTGCTTAGTTACCTGAATCTTGTCACTGTTTAAACTAGGGTTGCCACCCATCCCTTAAAATATGGAATCGTCCCGTATTTGAGAATGAAATTGCGCGTCCCGTTTTGAATCAATACGGGACGGGGTTTTGTCTCGTATTTTTTTTTATCATTTTTTAAAGCAGCGTCTCATGCAAATCATCCCACACGCATTTTATGAAGATGCCTCCTTTCCTACCTTTGATTGGGTAATACTTGATGTCATCGTTAGTTTGATTAGTCTTTTTAACTGTCCAGTGAGGAGGACGGGTCTTTTAAGCAGAGTCTGCCAAGTCTAAAAATGGCAGAAGATGCTTCTCCAGGTAACCCCCCGCGTCTTAAAGTTTCAGAGCAAGAAAGGTTCCTTTCAGGGGCGGACTGGCTATCGGGAGAACCGGGAGAATTCCCGGTGGCCTAGCAGCCAATTTGACCCGCTGCCATTTTTTTTATTTATATTTTATTTTCATATATATTGTTGTTTCTGTTGCCTGCCGACTGTACTAAAGTGATTATTTCCAAATTCGCCATTCAATAATAAAACTCTTAATAAATCGTAATCCGGTTCGTTTTGCGCACGCTCGCTCCGCCCATCCGCGCGTCCGCCAAAAGAAGAGCGCCCAGGTGGAGCAGAGAGGCAAGTTCAGGACATCATTTACAGGTCAGTCAGATACATTTGTAAATAGACTATTGTAGTTTTGTCTTTGTTTACTTAGTTAAGCATTAAACTGCTTGCAAATATTATCAATACCAGTCAGTTTGCTGCAAAATTAACAACATTACATAACTGTTGTAAAGAGTTGGAACTTAGCAGACAAATATTCACATTGTTTTATAACAAGTTTAGAGGGAGCTATGGCCAGCAACAATATGGCCCTTACTCTGATATCTCCCTCAATGTTTGACTAAGGAAAAAAAAAAACTTCGGATGGGGTATTTACATGGGCATCGGAGTGCATAGCAATGAAGTCAAATCTACTCCAAACCATCCCTTTAAGCCTGTGCAGATTTTTATATTGAGTAATTTTGAAAAAGTTTAAGTAAATAATATATATATATAAATAATTCAGCTAATCTTTTACCCCGTTTATTATGGATTTGTACGAAGACCAGAAGATGAGAGCACGGAACGGAAGTTAGAATCCATCATGGCGGCGCTCATCGGTTAACGTTACTCAGGTAAGGTGGATTGTGAAATTTTCTGAAAATGTAGGCTACTCAGCTTCAGGCCATCCAGGATATAGAATCTATCTTTTCAGAAATTATTTGGAGAAATTTAGCATTGCAATACTTGCTAACCAATGATCCAGTGCAGTGAAAACCCAGCAAACACAATACGATTTTACAACTTTTCACAACATTGTATTTTGGTTGCAATTAGGTAATGTTGTAGTACAACGTTTTTAAAATCAAAAAAATAATGTAACCAAAATAAAACATTTTTAAAAACGTAAAATACCAACCTGGTATGTGAAGTACCAGTTCGGACGTGGTAACTTAAGTATGTTTTTAAAACGTTGGAAGAAGACATACGGACGTGATAAAAACGTTATAAAAACATTTCTACAATGCTGTTAAAAAACGTATTTATGACGTTTAAAAAACCCTACATTTGTTGTATTAAATACGTCGAAAAAAAAACGTTATCACAACCTTTTCACAATGTGAAAAAAAGTTTTTACAATGTTGTTGTGTTTGCTGGGTAGTTAGGTGCCATCCATTCACAGAGTTGTTTACATGTTCCAGTTATTCCAAACAAAACCTCAGCACATACAGTATATTTAGAAGTAAAATGGCAATTTTTGCCCTAATGACATGTCTAAAAACACTAACAAAAATTATTTAGAAACCAGATATAATTTTTGATATTTTTTACTAGTGGGTGCAGGACACAATAGTTCATTTTTGTAAGTGAGGATAGAAAAATAAAGTAAACTGTGACATATCATACCCAAAAAATCTTCATATAGTAAAATGTTTAAAAAATTTGGGACCAAAATTTGATTTGACACTTTAACCTGACCATGTTTTTTTTACTTGCCTTTCTATCAAAGTTATCTGACATTATCAATATGATTTTGTTCTAAAACTGTTTATCTCTGAGTTATTATAATATTTTATTACCATTTTCTAAACTATAGCGAATAAACTGTGATAATGTTAAAAGTGTCTGAATAAGACAGGGGCAGTCGTGGCATAACGGTGAGAGAGTCAGACTTATACCCCAAGGGTTGCGGGTTCAAATCTCAGGTCCGGCAGGTGAGACCCTTGAGCAAGGCACCCAACCCCCAACTGCTCCCCAGGTGCCGCAATATGGCAGCCCACTGCTCCAGGTGTGCGCACTTGGATGGGTAAAATGCAGAGTACAAATTCCCTTCCCCTTTCCCCTTGTGGGGCAGCCGTGTCCTAATGGTTAGAGAGTCAGACTTGTAACCCAAAGGTTGCAGGTTCGAGTCTCAGGTCCGGCAGGGATTGTCGGTGGGGAAGGTGAATAACCAGCACTCTCTCCACCCTCAATACCATGACTGAGGTGAGTCTCTTGAGCAAGGCACCGTTCCCCCAATTGCTCCCATGCCCACTGCTCCAGGTGTGTGTTCACTACTGTGTGTGTGTGCACTTGGATGGGTTAAATGCAGAGCACAAATTCCTAGTATGGCTCACCATCACTTCACCTCCTTTCCTGGAAATTTTGGTTTGACTGTATATGTCAGAAGAGCTTTTTTGGATATCAGAAGACACATAAATATGTTTATGCGTTTGTAACTTCAAACCATAATATTCCTTTCTTTAGTAGAAAAGGTCATCCTATTTCAGTCAGGAGAGAAATATGCACAGATCAAGTACAGTTTACAGTTGGAAAATGTCCAAAACGGCTCTATACAAATATGTTGGCGTGTTTTGATGAGAAGACTATAGCATTTTGGATTATGGACTGGTATTTCAGCCAGTTTTAAGTTACCTCAACAATTAAAATGTTTCATATAAACACGCAGCTTTCCACTTCACAAGACATTAATGATGGACCTAAATAGTGGGTTTGCACTTACGCCACGATTTTGTCAGTTACCCAGATGTGTGGCCATATTGGCGATACTCGGATGTAAACAACAACATGGATTGCGTGGTTAATGTACTTCTGAAAATGTTGTTCTGCTAAATTATCCTGTGTAAACCATTGAAAAGGCGCAATATTTTGACAAACTAAAGTTAATAGGTGGTGAAGATACGTACGAGCAGTATTAATGAAGATATTAGCCTAATATTTCACCTACCCGACCGGAAATGATAAGAACAAACACAAATGTTGTCAAGATTTTTGCCCTGGAAATCCTGGTTCAGTTTGACCAACCACAAATGCCTTTTGTTCCTCAGACAGTTTTTCCACTCTTTTCCTTGATTTGTTATAACTTTTGGCAGTCTATAGTACTCCAAATGTTTTTCCCGGTCCGACAGATTAGTACAGCCCAAAACATGACAATAATCGATATGCAAGTTTTGTTCAGTTCAGTGGCATTGTTTACATACAATGGCTGATGTTTTTATCAGCTCTTTGGACTTCATTCTGACAGCTCCCATTCACTAGAGGATCCAATGGTAAGCAATAATATGCGAAATTTCTCCAAATCCCGAAGAAGAAACAAGGTCATGAACATCTTGGATAGCCTGAGCATGAGTACATCTTCATTTTTGTGTGAACTGTTCCTTTAACTAGCTTTGTTATTTAAAATTGCTGCATGCAATTTTCTTCTGCCTGGTCTTTCATCCAACACTTCAGATGTTCCACTCCACATACAGCATAACTAGTAGAGTCACACACCCTCTTTTGTCTATATAATCTTTTCCCTCATTTTCATTCAAATATGCATTGTGGTGTTCAGAACTTCCTTGTCAAGATTTATCATCTTACAAATTGTGACTGTGAAAATCCATTTCTTGTTCGTGGCCTTCCTTTTTACATATCTCCCATTTACATATCTCTTGCTACGTGTTGTATTCTTGCACGCTGGTGCTTAACAGCTGTTACATGAATATGTAATATTTCACACATGTCTGTTTCTTGTGAGGAAATTAGAGCCGTAGTGGGAATAATGGCTTAATTATGTGTTGTGAGTCTTGGTCAATTCCTGTATGAGAGAAAATTTTTGTTTGTTGGTCTTTGAGTTTACTGATGGGCTGTTTTGTTGTGTTTCCATGGTCTCAAATCTTTTAAAAAAAATCCCTTTTAAAATGCAGTCAAGATCTGAAATAAAGAAAATCACAGATTTTTATTTCAAGCTAGAGAAACTGCTCCAATTTCAATAGTAAATGGCAAATGTTGAATCTTTTGCAGTTTTTTTTTAGAGATAGAATGAGGGACAATGGATAAATTGCCCTTCGCTTTTTGTTTGTCGGAGTGTATGCTTTTTTGACAAATTGAAGTTTTTTTGTCTGTTCCGGTCAAGAGGTTCCATAGAGCTGCCGCTGAGGGAACGGATGGCATCACAATAGATCGATAAAGCGAAGTGTATTCCACGTGATAGAGTGCAGCAGGGCTCGAGCACAGCGGTGCATGTTGCATTTGTTGCTTGTGCGCTCTCTACAACCTAGTGATTAATCGATCAACCCTGTTCTCTATAGCCCGCGTCTGATTACTGCCAGAAAACAGCGAGCGTCGGAGAACTGCTCTTTTATTGTGAGGGAACAGATGGAGGGATGATTCAAAATAAACATCTCGCAGGAGTCAGGAGTTCACTACTTGACAACATGACGAAGACATTTCCAATGTGTCTGTGTGAGTGGGTTTATCGTGTCTTTCAAACTCAGAGGTGTGGAAAAAGGTGGCTGTGTTCTATAGTGAGCTGCATTCCCAGTACATTTGAAAGATATTAAAGAAGATATTCTGAAGAATAGTCAACCTTTTTTGTCCATACAATTAAAGTCAACAACATTGGTCCTGTAGATCTCATCCTAGACGGTTTGTCAGATTTTCAACAAAATTGGCTCAGATCATCTTCAGACAATGCTGGCCAAAAGTTATCAAAAGATTTCCAACCGTTCTCATAAAGCATGTTAACACATTTGATGAAATTCTAGGAAAGCCGCCCACTGAATTCAGCTTTGCATCACAGGAATAAATTACAGCTTTGCATCAAAGGAATAACTTACAACTTAAAATAACTGTTTTCTATTTGAATATATTTTAAAATGTAATTTATTCCTGTGATGCAAACCTACATTTTCAGCATCATTACTTGTGTCTTCAGTGCCATATAATCTTTCAGAAATCATTTTAATATGCTAAATGCAAAAATGGACATGAGGAGGTTTAGCGGACTCTGACCAAATTATTTTGTATATTATTTTATAATTTCTGAACAGTTTTACCAAAAATCATTAAATTGATCTTCCCCAGAGTGGAATACTGAATCAAACGATTTTTTTCTATGTCAGCCATTTTGATTTTGGATTATTTTGAATTTTGTAGTAAAATGCTGTATTTTACAAACACTTTCGCATATTGTTATGAATCTTATAGAACCGCTTGTGGGAAAGTTATGAAATTTGCCACAGACAGAGGACAGTCTCATCATTAAACCACAGCAAATTTGGAGTCTCTAACTCACTCTTTAGCACCACCATCAGGCCAAATTTGCACTCATGTTTCTACTAATAGCGTTTGAACTGTAAGGTCTAAAAGCAAAATTCCTTTTCGCAATTTTGTAATTCTTAAAGGTGCAGTGTGTAATATTTAAGATTATCTCTAGACAGAAATGCAATATCATATACATAACTATGTTTTCAGGGGTGAATAAAGACCTTACTTAATTAACCATTATGTTTTTATTACCTTACAATTACCAGTTTATATCTACATACACCGCGGGTCCCCCCACATGGAAGCCGCCGTTATGTTTCTACTGTAGCCCTGAATGGACAAACTGCTCTACAGATCGCGTTTCATCACTGCTGTTCTTGGGAAAAAACACTGACACAATGATGAACAAGTAACTGCAATATTCACAATAACATCGTTTTATTGAATTATCAAGTAAATATAATTCTCTTATTTACGTTTTAAAAGAAACTTCATTATTCTTTGCTGTCTGAAACAACAACATCTTAATCGCGTGTCGGTTGCCGTAGTTTCTGTAAAGGGAGGGGTGAGCGGTGGACGGAGCCGTTGGTTGTAATCAGGTTGCAATTCAAAACTTAACCGCTAGATGCCGCAAAAATCTACACACTGCACCTTTAAAAAAATCTGCTTTTTCAAACAGTTTTTCCATTTCAACTCAGATAATCTTCAGAGCATTCTGGAAAAAAGTTATCAAAAGCTTATTATCAGCATATCAAAATTATTTCTAAAGGATCATGTGACACTGAAGACTGTAGTAATGATGCTGAAAAAACCACAGAAATAAATTACATTTTAAAAGATATTAAAATAGAAAACTAACTAAATAATTCTAATAGATCAAACGGTTCTCATAAAGCGAGTTATCAAATTTGATGAAATTTGTGCAAAAATGGACATGAGGCTATATCTTTGCACCGCTTAGGCATATTTTCACCAAACTTGGTATGTGTTATACCAAGCATGACCTAACTGCACATGAGTAGTTTTGGCACAGGGCCACCTACTGATCAAAAGATTTTTGAAAAGTACCTTTTAGTTTGTAATTTCTAAACAGTTTGACCAAAAATCATTAAACTGATCTTGTTATATTCAGAGCAGCATACCGAATCAAACAATACCCTCTTTTTTCTATGTCAGCCATTTTAAGTGTGGACCATTTCGAAATTTGTAGTAAAATGCTGTGTTTTACAAACGCTTTAGCATGTTGTAATGTATCTTGTCAATCTTATAGGACCACTTATGAGAAAGTTATGAAATTTGGCACACAGATAGAGGACAGTCTCATCATTAACCACATCAAATTCAGAGTTTCTAACTCCAACTCTCTAGCGCCAACAAAAGACCAAATTCGCACTCATGTTTCTGCTAATAACTTTTGAGCCTTAAGATCTAAATGCAAAATTCTTTTTTCCAAAAGTTACATTTCTACACATCAAGTTTTTTTTTTGCAATTTTGAATTCTTGAAAAAAAAAAAAAACTCTCATCCTAGACAATTAGTCCAATTTTCACTAAAATTGGCTCAGATCATCTTCAGAAAAAAGTCTTTTATTAGCATATCAGAATGATTTCTGAAGGATCATGTGATGCTGAAGACTGGAATAATGATGCCGAAAAATCAGCTTTGCATTACAGGAATAAATTACAATTAAAATATTTAAAATTGTGACATTTCATAATATTACTGTATAATTACTGTCCTATTACTACCCAAACTTTTGAAAAGTATACTATATTATTTAAATATAATTATATTATGCTGTTTTTAATGTAATTTTACAGTATATTAGTGCATACAAATGAAATTATTCCTCCTCTTGCTGATTTGGTGTAAAAGTATGGTTATTTAAACTAGATTTTTACTGTTTTTAGTTCTTCAATTAAATGTCTTGAATTTGCTTGGCTACGATGGCTGTTCCCTTAAAATGATAGTTCATCTGACTGAAAAATGTCATAGCAAATAAACAAATTCTAAAGGATGCAAAATATAGATTTTTTTATACTAATGGTATGTTACATAATATGTGGATTGTAATATGTGTCTTGTCGAGTCTGATTCCTCTCAAGGTTTTTCTTCTTTTTCACCTAAACACCTTTATTTTTACTTTTCCTGATGCCTTTAGGTTTTGCTCACTAGGGGTTTTTTGAACAGGTGCTTTGAAACAGTATGTGTTGTGAAAAGCTATATAAAAATAAAATTGACTTGACTCAAATATTGCCCCAACCTGCTTTCCTAGATAGCATTTCAGCTATCATATATGCACTAAGGTGACATTATATAATGCTACATGCTGCCTTCCAAGACTTTGTTTGACTTTGAGGTATAGAGGAGTAAAACCTGAAAGAGAGAGAGAAAGTGATGAAAATAACACTGCGCTGTACGCAGATCTGACCATAAGTGTCTGTGCTTTAATGGCTGCTCTCATTCACTGTCCCTTGCATTTTTTATGGCTCATGACACACTGTGAATGTCATCAGTTTTCCTTGTCTTCACTCCTCACAGAAACACACACCCCACGCTTAATGGAAAGACGTGCCGTATAGCACAGTCAAGTGTGTGACTTTTCTTCCCGCTGCTATGGACACGCCACTTTGTCTCTCGTTCCCTTTATTAAAACTGAGCACAATATTACCACCAATTAGCGTTGCTGTGACAACGCAGAGCTCATTTACTCTCCTTTCTTAAGCCTGATGCCAAATTATTTGGCTTTCAAAATGAAATTCTTTCTTCAAGAAAAGTCAACCAAGATAGATATTCTGTATTTAAATTACAATTTTAAAAATATTCTCAACATATTAGTATGTTTTCTGTACAATACCTTTCCAGTGTTTGGGGTTGGTAAGATCGTTTTAATGTTGTCTGCGCAAATGGCTGCATTTAGTTGATATGGTAAATAAGGGTAAAATGGTGAAATATTATTTAAAAAATAGTATGTGAATATATTTTAAAATGCGATTTATTTCTGAAGGAAAGATACATTTTCAGCAGCCATTACGTGCTGTGTAATATTTTTGTGGAAACCATAATATATTATTTCAGGATCTTTAATGAATACAAAATTCTTTAAGATAGATAGATACAGTTGAGGTCAAAACTTTACATGCACCTTGCATAATCTGCAAAATATGTATTATTTTTTTATTTAGTACTGTCTTGAATAAGATATTTCACATTAAAGACACTTACATATAGTCCACAAGAGAAAATAATAGTTGAATTTATAAAAATTACCCCATTCAAAAGTTTTCATACACTTGATTCTTAATACTGTGTTGTTTCTGGAATGATTCACAGCTGTTTTTTGTTTAGTGATAGTTGTTCACGAGTCCCTTATTTGTGCTGAACAGTTAAACTGTCCACTGTTCTTCAGAAAAATCCTTCAGGTCCCACAAATTCTTTGGTTTTACAGTATTTTTGTGTATTTGAACCCTTTCCAACAATGACTGTATGATTTTGAGATCCTTCATTTCACATTGAGGGCAACTCATATGCAACTATTACAGAGGGTTCAAACATTGACTGAAGCCCCAGAAGGAAAAACAATGCAAGAGCCAGGGGTGTAAACTTTTGAACAGAATGAAGATATGTACATTTTTTTTTTTGCCTAAATATCTTTCATTTAGTACTGCCCTTCAAAAGCTACAAAAGATACGTGCATGTTATCCAGAAGACAAAAGTTAAATTTACCCTGATTGTCAAATTCAAAAAGTACCCTCCCTCACTTATAATGCATCGTTTTTCCTTCTGATACATAAGTAAGCATTTGAACCTTCTGTAATAGTTGTATATGAGTCACTCAGTTGTCCTCAGTGTAAAAAGGTCATCTCAAAATCATACAGTCATTGTTGGAAAGGGTTCAAATACACAAAAATGCTGAATAATGAAAGAATTTGTGAGACCTGAATTTTTTTTTGAAGAACAGTGCACAGTTTAACTGTTCAGGACAAACAAGGGACTCGTGAACAACTATCACTAAAAAAAAAACAAAAAAAACAACAACTGTGGATCATTCAGGTACACAGTATTAAGAATCAAGTGTATGTAAACTTTTGAACAGGGTCATTTTTATGAATTCAACTATTATTTTCTTTTGTTGACTATATGTAAACATCTTCTGTGAATTATCTTATTCAGGTCAGTACTAAATAAAAACTACCATGCATTTTGTATGATCCCTGTTATTTTGGTAAAATAATGAACATTTTACAGGTTCTGCAAGGTGTATGTAACGTTTCGTACGTACCTGCTCAACAAGCATACATAGACCCAGAACAAATGTTTGTCGGGAAGCCCAGGAAAGAAACAGGAGCTGTTTGTGTTATTAGAATTAGGTGTACCATCAAAATGATTCTGAAACTAATATTTCAACTTAAAAACGTACATACATTTGCTATAAGGTACTTCAAGAAAGACTTAAAAACCCTACCCTGAGGAATATTTTCTGGACTGAAAGTATGAGAACTTATGCAGATTTGTTGAAGATGCTTTTTAAAATAAATCTGGTTTATTTTTTTCAGGCAATCACAGTATGCATGCAGATTTAATTTTCAACATCACACCTAGAGAAAAAGAGCTAAAGAGAACAAAGATGAAATGAGGGTATTTTTATATGTATGTGTTAAACAATGTGAGTCAGAGACAAGAGGAGAGAGTGAAAGAAATGTGTGAGAGAGAACTGGGCCCTGCAGAGTTTCCACACACACACACACACACACACACACACACACACACACACACACACACACACACACACACACACACACACACACACACACACACACACACACACACACACATACAGCTAAGAGAGAGAGAGATATTGTAAAGTTTTTAGCATTTCTCCATGACAAATCTATCATGAACTGTTGCACTTTTACATAATTTACGCTAATTACAATGATTCTGATATCTTAAATGAAAACTGGTATGTAGTGACTTAAGATATGGGTGCCGCTTAACTTGTACAGACCCCCTACTTCAGAAAGCCTGAATGCTAGAAAATGTCTCATTTGATTTTTCAAAGACACATCAGATAAAATGTCGTTGCCAGAGGCAGGGAAATAGATGTTTCATAAATAAGCGTGAACTGATCTTTCTCTCTCTAACCAAGCAATTTAAGGCAACAGTGTGGGACTAATTGTTTTTACTTTAGAGGCAAAGCACACTAATAAAACTGAAGTACAACACAGCAAATAAAGGTCAAAATCAGGGAGTGTGACAGATACGATATCTTTCATTTTGAAAATAATGTCATGATTAGTCATTCTTTCATTTTAATAACACATGAAAAACATCTTTGCAGAATAAATTTGATTCCTTTGAAATAATTATAACTTTTAAATTGATTTTTGTACATGTTCATGGTGTTATTGTAAATGTGTAATTGGAGCACATTATTCCACAATAAATTGTGTGTGTGTGTGTGTGTGTGTGTGTGTGTGTGTGTGTGTGTAAACATCACACACACATTTCTTTGTGGTTGTCATCAACAACCCCGCTTTCTAGCCTTGAAATGGGTTTGATTTGTCCTAAAGTCAACAAAAAAGAACAATTATGACGAGAGTCAAAGAATTATTTTATTTCATTTTTTTATTCAAAACAAAAAAACAGGGCAACTCTGGTTCACTAATCTCACTGAAGCAGCACACCCTCATAAAAAATGTTTCTATTAAATTTTATTCTGCACCGCAAGAAATGTCAATCTGGTGAACTATTCTGCTTGTTAAGGATGATTCATTAGTTTTCTCAAGACTAAACTTTCACAGTTACAGTGACAGTTCTGTCATCATTTACTCAGCTTCCTTTTGTGGTCAAATTAATTGTTTGGATTTTACATCATCTGGGACACAATGTTAATTTTGTTTTTGTTCACTGAACCATATTATAAAAGCAATATCAAACTCAAAATCATCCCATTGTATTGTCCAAGTCACAGTCATGCATTATGTTAGTATATTTAGAATATAAATATAGTACATTAAATACAGTTAAAGTCAAAGGTTTTTATACACCTTGCAGAATCAAATAAGAGGGATCATACGAAATGCATGCTATTTTTTATTTAGTACCTACCTGAATAAGATATTTCACATAAAAGAAACTTACATGTAGTCCACAAGAGAAAATAATTAATAAAAATGACCCCAATTCAAAAGTTTTCATACACTTGATTGTTAATGCTGCATTGTTACATGAATATTTTTTTTTCTTTAGAAAAATCCCACAAATTCTTTGTCCCTTTCCAACAATGACTATGATTTTGAGATCCATCTTTTCACACTGAGGACAACTGAGGGACTCTGCCACTATTCCAGAAGGTTCAAACACTCACTAATGCTTCAGAAGGAAAAACTATGCATTAAGAGCCGGAGGGTGAAAACTTTTGGAATTTGAAGATCAGGGTATATTTAACTTATGTTGTCTTCTGGAAAACATGTAAGTATCTTCTGTAGCTTCTGAAGGGCAGTACTAAATGATAAACAATATATATTATATTTAAGAAAAATAGGAAAAATGTACACATCTTCATTCTGTTCAAAAGTTTACATCCTTGGCTCTTAATGCATCACATTTTTTTCTAAAGCATCAGTGAACATTTGAACCTTCTGTAATAGTCGCATATGAGTCCTTCAGTTGTCCTAAGTATGAGAAGATGGATCTCAAAATCATACAGTCATTGTTGGAAAGGGTTCAAATACACAAAAATGCTGAAAAATCAAAGGATTTGTTAGACCTAAAGGATTTTTCTGAAGAACAGCAGGCAGTTTAACTGTTCAGGACAAACAAGGGACTCATGAACAACTATCAATAAACAAAAAAAAAACAAAAAAAAAACACAGTATTAAGAATCAAGGGTATGTAAACTTTTGAACAGGGTCATTTTTATAAATTCAACTTTTTTTCTTTTTGGACTATTTGTAAACATCTTATATGTGAAATGTCTTATTCAGGCCAGTACTAAATAAAAAATAACATGCATTTTGTATGATCCCTCTTATTTTAGTAAAATAATTAACATTTTGCAGATATTTCTACACTGAACTATAACAGTATATCAATGATAATAAACCACACTGGTTGTACTGTGCACTATTTTCTCATATGGCCATGAGACACATCATAATGTATTGTGCCTAATGTATTGTGAGATGGATAGAAAAGCTCACTGAACTGAAAAGATTTGTGTCCATCTTTATCTCTAAAGTCACTTTGTTCTGTTTGTTCCATTCGTCCTTTTTCTGATGCACATTTAGCTTTCAGCAGCATTTGTTGCCTTCTCTAATGCATTTAGCTGAGGGCAAGTTACAGTAGAATCCTGCTGAGTGAATTGACTTCACAGTATGTCAGACGCTGCCGCTCAAACGCTCGAGTCTCTCCCACTGATCGCCTGCCTGCTTTGGCCCCTGCTCCCCTCTGCTATGTGGGAGGCTGGACTGTATGTTCTTATGGCCCCAAGGCCAATTCTGCCAGAATATGTATTTCTAAAAACATATCGTCCCCTGTGCACAAGAATAAAAGACACAAATCTTTTCATTTGTTTGAATGTATAGTGGATAAAAGCAGCTTAAAAAAAGAATGAGAGAAATCTCTAATGGATGTTTTGTGAAAGATGGACAATAAATCTAAATCTAAGAGTGTTACATGGTCACCTGAAAAGAGGTCACTTGATATGCTTAGTGGGGCAAAATAAAAAAAATAAAATGTACAAAAGTTAATCAATAAACTTATTGTTAAAAGCTTGATTTTTAACAACAGTACGTAGCAATTTATACTATTGGTATTTGCATTTGATTTCAAATTTATTATACCCTCACCTGATTCCATTGTGCATGTCAAGCATGCAAGATGACCTTAGAGTTATTTATAAATCACAAGCGTTCTGCTTGAGAGCTAATAAAAAAAAAATCTGTTACTTGAATATAAAGACTGCTTTCTGGCTACAAGAAATTGTGCCAGAACAGACGGATGGATTCCAGACCTGCACATCCCACATTTCTGGTAATACTTTTAAAAGCCCTGTTATATTCAGAGAATAATTAGTAACTGTCAATAAATAGTAACTAAAATTAAAACTCAAAGCTAAAAAAATCATGATATATTGTTGTGAACTAATCTTATTCTACATTACATCCAAGTCATGGTTGACATAAAAAGCAGCATGCTGGGCTGATTAATAATACTATTACTAATTCGTCAGTCTTTTAATTAACTTTTCAATTTGGATAGATTTGATTACAAGGCACGGTATTGTCGTGTGACAGTAGATTATCAGACATCAAACACCATAATGATGGATTTGTTTCTTACAAACATGTAGCTTTTCATTTCACAAGATATTAATTGAGTGACTGGAGTGGTGTGGATTACTTGTGGATTATTGTGATGTTTTTTTAGCTGTTTGGACTCTCATTCTGATGGCATCCATTCACTTTAGAGGATCCAGGTGTGCTAAATTTCACCAAATCTGTTCTGGGGCCATATTCACAAAACATCTTAAGGCTAAAAGTAGCTCATAACATGCTGATTTAGGAAAAAAATCTTAAAAATGACAGGCGTGTCAATCCTAAATGTTTGCTATAAGACCAAATCACAAACTATCCTCCCTGCTGAAAAAACAATACATCACAGAAATTCTAATGATTTTCCCTACAAATATCATTACAAACCATCAACTTTGAACCAGTAAAACCATTAAAAATGGGTGCCGGTGTGTTTTGAGACGTTCCATTATAATTTATGATTATCATATGATGTTGCTATAAAGAGCATTATATTGTGTATTTGTTGTAATGCAATGTGTTTTTGCAGTTTGAGGTTAAAAAAACATTATTTTCCTCATACTGTACATTATTGTTGCTCCTTTCTGCCCCGCCTTTCTGAAAAGCTCATTGTTGATGGAAACCAAGGTGTTCTCTGATTGGCCAGCTATCTGCTCCGTTGTGATTGGCCGAATACCTCAAGCGTGTGACTGAAATGTTACACCCCTTACCATATTGTTTCTCGGTGCAACGAGACAGAAACAATAAAACCTATTATAAACAAGGCATTTGTTGCATCCAGTGGGGAGATAACTACTGATTATAATGACTCATACTGTCGCATTTACACGTTGCATTGCATTGCGCCTCGTAAACAACACCATGTCTGCATTTGCAATTGTAGAACGAGAAACAACAAGCACTACTCTACACTGCTCAATACTGGCGTTTGAATAGTCAGTACTGAATTCTTTAAATATGAAAACGTACTTACAGGCCATCAGTCAGAAGTGCAGACTGTCCTTGCAACATTGGAATTGTCCACTTTATAGCCTTAACCCTTTGTGTACAGCTGGCATTGCAAGCTGCTCTCCCAGGTTCAGGAAACAGTCCTCCGTGAAATGATTTCTAGTTGTGTCCTGATTTGGAAGGCCAAACAAAGTACTTTCGCTTTTCGCAATGAAACACACTGCATCTCCACAACAAGGGGGCTTCAACACTGCTACAGCCGCTTTCTTTCCATATGCATACGAGTGGTGTTGTGCTAATCTACTCACCCCGTGACATGGACAAGTGGGGGCTTGTGTGACCGAGCTGTTTTAGGGAGGTGTGAGTCTTAATATTTATAATAAATATCTTTTTGGTTTTGAGACTTTAAGCTTTGCAACTGTACAGATTTATCTATGCGCAAACAGCTTGTAACACTCCAAAGACAAAGGAAAATAAGAAACATCATATGTGACCCTGGACCACAAAACCAGTCATAAGGTTAAATTTTACAAAACTGAGATGTATGCATCATATGAAAGTTCAATAAATAAGCTTTCTATTGATATATGGTTTGTTAGGATAGGACAATATTTGGCCGAGATACATCTTTTAAAGATCTGGAATCTGAGGGTGCAAAAAAATCTAAATACTGAGAAAATCACCTTTAAAGTTCTCCAAATTAAGTTCTTAACAATGCATATTACTAATCAAAAATTACATTTTGATATATTTATAGTAGGAATTTTGCAAAAAATCTTCATGGAACATGATCTTTACTCAATTTCCTAATGATAGTTGGCATAAAAGAAAAATCAATAATTTTGACCCATACAATGTATTTTTGGCTATTGCTACAAATATACCCCAGCGACTTAAGACTGGTTTTGTGGTCCAGGGTCACATATGACCCCTTTAACAAGCCACCAATAAAAGGTGACCAATTACCAGTAGAGACCAACATGCACCATTACATTTACTATTAAAACCAGTGCAATTCCTATTATAACCAGTAAACCATTACAAATTCTGTGATGATTTCTATTTTTTTTTCAGCAAGGCTAAAAGACTGTTGCATAACGTAAACATTTTAGTAACACTCTACATTTTTTTGCACACTTATGTTTTCCCATGCATCTTTTTTGGTTTTGAGGTTATCCCAACTCTAAATTTTCCTTTTGAAAATATTCCTTTTGATTATTGCTTTCATTAACAAGTTAGGCAAGAAGCTGTTCTTGTGTCCAGTTTGGTTTTCTTTTACATTTGCATGACTTATCAGCAACTGTATGATTATTCTTCTCTGTTAATTAAAAGACTGTTTATGTGCATATAATTGTTTACGTGTCTGACAATTAGCTGAACATATACTTGTTTAATTAGTGAGACTTAGACTGCATTTTAAAATCTTTATTTGATTCTGGCAACATTTTTATTTTTAAACCTTTATTTGAATATGGCAACAAAATATCACACGCTACATTATTCCTATGAATAAATCTCTGACAGAAACCCCTCCCCTATCAGCCAATCACTGTGTGCATAGTTATTAAGCATGCTGAAATTTCTTTTAATAACATCATAACTAAATTAACATAACACTAGGTTCTCAATTGCTTCCTAAAATATTTCAGCATTTCTTGATTTTTTCTTCAACTGACCATACAAAAAGCACTGCGGTCAGTTTATCCTCAATGTAAGTGAACCATTTTTTTTAAAATGCAGATATATGTTGTTTTTTGCACTTCTGTTGATACGTTTGTTTGATTTGAATAGCTTTTCATAGTTGACAGAACACTCTCAAAAAGGATGTGTTAATTTTTTACACATTGTTTGTGTTATGTCTATTTTAGCACATTTTGTGTTACTTTGTGTTAAATGTGTGTTAAAAACGAAAAAGAAAAAAGAAAATATCCAACACAGTGTGTCCAACACAATATGTGTTAAATATCAGCCAATCACATTGCTGCCTGCCTCACGACACTTCATGAGCCGTTATTCTTCTGAGACAAGCTGATTTCCTCGTGCTGCAAGTTTTCATCGTCAGGACATAACTTCGATGTTTGAAGGTAAGAAATGTTTGTATTTGCCATTATACGTTTTTAAAATGTCTTTTGTGATCGTTTGGAGACGGTCGAGGGGCATTTGGCACATATATACGTGGTAAAATTGCCTCACAAATGCCGATGCGAGCTGCGCCTGCGTCTGCGGCACATCACGACGGTGGGAGCTTATTTTAACAAGCTTTATAGTTTCTTTTGTCGGATTAATTGTGAACAGAATCGCTTTTAATTAATCATTGACACGTTGTAGTGCTAATGAGAAAATGCATTCGTTCGTCGCGTCTTTCTCTTTGAAAATGAACAGCTTCGTTGTGACATGTATTGTGCAAATTGCCCTAAGACTTACGCTAACATAATCTCTAATGCTAAAGCTTTTCTTGCCTTTTTAGCTATCGCTATTTTACAATATCCGCTATGTGTAGCCTATAAATAACAAAATTATCTTTATTTTACTCTTGCAGCTTTGACGGGAAGACACTCCTGAAGCACTTGTGGCAGTTACTGACATGACAGAGACAAACGAGAGACTTCATCTCACGACCCTCACCATCACTTGTATGCTGATAAAAATATGTAAATAAAACGATTAATGCTTAAGAGGTTGTCAAATACCACATTTTTTACAAACTTTATAAACCATTAACAACTTTTCACTCAAGGAACAATTATATGTTGAAATGACTGAATTGATTGTTTAACTCTCTTTTTTTAACCTTTTTGAGTTTTTATGTAATTGTTAGTAGCAGGTTTAATAAATTGTGTTTAAACTATACATTAGTTTGCAGTGTCTTTATTGCATACAAAAATTTGGTAAAAAATAACACATAATTGACACAAATTGTGTATTTATAACACAATAGTGTGTAGAAAAAATCAACACATTTTCTGTGTTAGCTGGAATAACACACTAGTTGAGTTCAAACTAACACAAAATGTGTTGTCCTTAACTAGACACAAAGGTGTGTTAAGAAACAACACAGGTTGTGTTGTTTTTAACACATACTTTTTAAGAGTGAAGAACAGTGACTGGACACTAACCTTTGCCATCAACAGCAAAAGCTGTGTGAAGGGTTTTCTCTTCCTTAGTAAGAGTTGATAATCCTATTTCTTTTGCAATCCTAACTATGCATGCCATGGTGATATACTTAATTGCATTTTATTATTTGCATCAAGCATGGTATTTGCCCTGCTGTCCGTGACCTTATCAGAATCAAAGCGTTTAATGTTTTTTATAGATGTTATTTAAAATGTTTTCTGCGCTCTACCAATTACGAAGGATTACGAAGGATTATATCTGTGCAAGCTGATGGACAGAGATCTATTGGAAACTTGCTGCATACGCAGTCGTCAAGATAATTGGCAGCTGTAACTGAACAATAACACAAAGCCATTTATATGAAATCTGCTGATTGGTTTTTTACAGATATCTGTTATTGAGTTACATTTTCAGATGGATTTTAAGAGGGATTCTTAAAAGATGAAAGTAGAAAGTCGGAGATGGCAAGTGGTCGCAATTTTGATGATGTATCATTTTCTTTTTGTTTGTCCACCAAAGCCACTCTGGATGATTAAACCGAGCAAACAAAAAGCAAACAGACAGAGTGTTAGTTTAAATGGTTGTCATTCATAGGGAGGAGTGCGTGTGGAGGCTGTTTTACCTGTCGCGTTCTATTCTAAGTGCCCAATGTTGTGGCGGCGTGCAGACACTTTAATAACAGTCTGATGTTTGAAGAAAATGGATATTTAAAGACCTTTCTAAAGGACAGAAGAGAATTCAATTTAAATGGTTTAGCATGACAGAACCGCAGTCAGTGCATATGGATACATGACAATGCATTGATATAGATGAAAATTAGAAAACTGAGAGCATCTCTTGTGTAATCAAACGTAAATAAGCTGTTTTTTTTTTCTGTGCCCGTTATTTTCTCTGACACCGTTTTTTACCAAGTAAGATGGCATTCTAAGCCACATAATCATGGCCATGACAGTCAAATAAACAAGCTGAGATGCAAAATTAGACCTTTTATGTGATAAAAATATGGCTGTCTAGACAGACATGGAAATTTAAAGGGACAGTTTACTCAAAAATGAAAATTGTCATCAGTTCCAATGTCATATGACTTTCTATCTTCTGTGAATGCAAGGCATATTTTGTCATTTGTCATATATATATATATATATATATATATATATATACAACTAGTCAAATGCTTTTAATGCATTTTAAAGAAGTCTCTTCTGCTCACTAAGCCTGCATTTATTTGAACAAAAGCAGTAAAATGTGAAATATTTTTACTATTTAAAATTAGTTTTCTATTTGAATATATTTTAAAATGTAATTTATTCCTGTGATTTAAAGCTAAATTTTCAGCATTGTTACTCCAGTCTTTAGTGTCACATGATCCTTCAGAAATTATTCTAATATTCTTGCTCTTCAAGAAACATTTATTATTATAATTATTAATATTTAAAAAATATTTTTAGGATTCTTTGATGAATAGAAAGATCCAGCATTTATCTGACATAAAAAGCTTTTGTAACATTTATACACTATATCATTCAAAAGCTTGAAATTAGTATAATTTTTTTGGGAAATTATAGAAATTAATACTTTATCAAGGATGCTTTAAATTGATGAAAGTGATGATAAAGACATACATATAATACTGTTACAAAAGATTTCTATTTCAGATAAATGCTGTTCTTCTGAACTTTCTATTCATCAAAGAAACCTGAAGAAAAATATACTCAGCTGTTTTCAACATAAAGATAATATTAAATGTTTTTTGAACAGCAAATCAGAATATTAAAATCATTTCCGAAGGATCATGTGACTGGAGTAATGATGATAATCACAGGAATAAATTACATTTGGAAATATATTAAAACAGAAAACAGTTGTTTTAAATAGTATATCTATTTAAAAAATGTACTGTTTTTGCTGTACTTTAGATTAAATAAATGCAGGCTTGGTGAGCAGAAGAGACTTATTTAAAAAAAAAACATTAAAAATCTTACTGTTCAAAAACTTTTGACTGGAAGTGTATATATATATATATATATATATATTGGGTAGATTACTTTTGTAATCTGAAATTGTAATCCATTAGTGATTCCAAATTACATGATGAATATTGTAGTTAGTAAATCCATTACCATTACACTTTTTAGATAATATATTCTGACTACTTTTAGATTACTTTTGACTATCTTGTTTATTGCATTGATTTAAACAGGATAGTCTTGTACCATGTTGATATAAAATACAAAGATTAAGTAGGATTTTTGTTTGTTTGTTTGTTTGTTTGTTTTGTCACATGCAATATTGTAACAATGTTCTTACTACCTTTCTGGGCCTTGAACGTGTCAGTTGCGTTGCTGTCTATGCAGGGTCAGAAAGCTCTCGGATTTCATTAAAAAAAATCTTAATTTGTGAATAACATTAGGGTGAGTAGTTAATGACAGAATGTTCATTTTTGACTGGACTGTCCCTTTAAGGCAGTACCTTTTCATGTTTTTTTTTCTTAGAGTTAATCATCAGAAGTATTTTTTAATTACTCTTTCCAGGATACAAATGCGTTGTACGAACACACCTTTTATTTGTACATTAAATTAATTTGTCAGTGCTCTCCATTGCTCTTTGTTCCTCACAGCGCTCAGCTACTGTAACTGGTGATGTAATTGAGTAGGACATGACCACGTTCCTCCGCTCTAAAATCAATGGCATGATCAGGACAGAGGTTGATAGAGAGCCAGCCAGTTTTGTTTACCTGTTTAAATGAGAATAAAAATCGTTACTTCCTCTTTGCTTACCAGGCAAGTTTGTGAGGAACGTCTAATAGAGTGAAAGGTGACCTCTGTGTGCAAGGAATGGATTCGGAAAAAAACAAGCAATGCGTTTCATGTACAGACTCCAGCTACCATTTCAAATAAACCTAGAATAGATTCTCAGACCTGCTTTGATCTATTTTGTGCATCTATTATATTGTCAATGTAGATGTGTCTGAAGTCAAAGGTGCAAATGGAAACAGGCATATTCTTACAGCCTGTCTGGCTGCGCTGGCAGCATGTCATTGTGTTTCTCGAGTCTAGTCTAGTTTTTTTGTCTGAACTCCTTAGACATAAAATATTTACTTGAATTGCCCCTGAGATTTTAAAGGAATACAGTGGCATGCAAAAGTTTGGAACCTCTTGCAGCTCTTGCAATTCTTGTACATAATTTTAACAAAATAAGAGAGATCATACAAAATGCATGTTATTTTTTATTTAGTACTGTCCGTAGTAAGAAAAAAAAAAGCTAAAATAATTATTAAATTACCCTCTTAAAAGTTTAGAACCCTTGGTTCTTAATACTACTAATACTGTTCTTCAGAAAAATTCAGGTTTCTGAAGATTCTTCAGTTTACCAACACCTTTTGCATATTTAAACCCTTTCCGGCAGTGACTATATGACTTTGAGATCCATCTTTTCTTAATGAGGACGGTTGAGGGACTCAAACACAGCTATGAAAAAGGTTCAAACATTCACTGATGCTCCTGAAGAAAACATAATGCATTAAGCTGCATGACAACTTTGAATTTGAAGTAAATTATACTTAATTTGTCTTCCGGGAAACATGCAAGTGTCTTCTGTTGCTTCCGAAGAGCAGTACTAAATGGGGAAAAAATAAGATATTTCAACAAGATAGGAAAAATTTGGATATCCTCATCCTGTTCAAAAGTTTTCACCCCCTGACTCTTAATGCATCGTGTTTCCTTTTGAAGCATTAGTGAATGTTTAAACTAGGGGTGGGCATAGATTAATTTTTTTAATCTAGATTAATCTAGATTAAATTGTCGAATTAATCTAGATTAATCTAGATTAAAATGGCTAATTTGAATTCTGCTGAAGGCATTCAGAATATGTATGCTACCCAAATAATGACTTAAAGTCTTTGAGAATGGATCATAAAGCTCATAAAGCTGTTCTATGATAATTTGTTGATGAAAATAAATTATGTTCAATTAGATGTACTTGTGTTTACTAACTAACAATGAAATTATTTTTTCTACCTATTAGATTGTGTTTTTTTAACGTCAACACCTACCCAACCCATTACATGTTACACGGTACTTTTATTTTGACAGGTTTGCCATGAAGTTTCTGTGTCATACAGTATGATATGATGATAGTTTTGAAACGGTAAAAGTGACACTCACAGCAGTTTGGGAGATTGAGTTTATCTGTTCATGTGAGATGAAAATGCCAAAAATTACCGGGAGCGTCACGTGTGTTTCAGTATGCGTGTAGTAAAAGCTCGTCTCCGCCATGCATACATACAGCTAGGCAAACAGAACATATCGGATTCATATTAAAACGGTCTTTTTGCATTTCAGTTTTCACATACACTAGTCCATATCGCGATTTGAATTAAGTGACTGACCAACATTTGATTTATGAATCCAAAAAACGACGAATTTACGTGGCATTTCGCTATAGTAGATCCGGTTTTTATGAATGGAGGACGACGTGATCCCGTCTGTGTTTTGGCGGAGGAGATTTAAACGCGGCGACCATATTCTATAGTCTTTGGTATACATCCGCGTTAAACTATCAAGGTGAAAGTCACCATAGCTTGCGTAGTTTAGACCCAGCTCCCAACCCAGATTTGAGAATAGATTAACGGCGATATTTTTTTTATCGCGCGATAAGAGTTTCACGTTAACGCAGCACGTTAACGCCGATAACGGCCCACCACTAGTTTAAACCTTTTTTAATAGTTCTGTTTGAGTCCCTCAGTTGTTCTCAGTGTGAAAAGATGGATCTCAAAATCATAGTCACTTCTGGAAAGTGTTCGAATATGCAAAAGATGCTGGAAAACTGAAGAATCTGCAGGACCTGGAGGACTTTTCTGAAGAACAGTGCTCAGTTTAACTGCTCAGAACAAACAAGGGACTCATAAACAGCCATCACAAAACAAAAAAACAATCATAGATCATCCAGGTAACCTCACACAGTATTAAGAACCAAGGGTTCCTATATATTTGAAGGGGGTTATTTTAATCACTTGAGCTATTTTTTGTCTTGGACTATATGTAAATATCTATTATGTAAAATTTTACATTACATCACTTGCTCATCTATGGTTCCTATATGCAGTGAATGGGTGCCGTCAGAAAGAGAGTCCAAACAGCTGATAAAAACATCACAATAATCCTCAAGTAACTCTAAAACTCCAGTCCATCAATTAATGCCTTGAGAAGTAAAAAGCTGCATGCTTGTATTAAAAAAAATCGATTAAGGCATTTTTTATCTACAAAATTAGCTCAAATTTGAGTCTTCTATCCACATTTAATTTCATATTTCATGATGCATTTCAGTGTGTCAGCTAACACTACAAAACAACCAACACTATTTTACAAAGTTACAATACACATATTTATATCTTAAAATCTTCACTTTTAAACTCTCAAGCTTTTAACACGTCAGATCGTTCAGCTTCTAGTTTGCAGAATATTAGTGAAAAAGAGCAAACGTTCTGTCCATTCGTTTATTTTACTGTTATATTTTATTTGATTTATTATTAGGTTTTCATCAACTTGCAAAATTCTTGTACTCCCCCGCAGAAACACTGCTCTAGTCAGTCCACAGTGCATAGCTCATGTGTACAATGCTATTTTTGTAGATAGGAGCTCACACACCTCAGGGTGTGTATGATTGAAATAGTTTGTATTAGTCTTAACAACAGCTACCTTTAGAGACTCAAAAGAAATCTTCAAGGACAATTCACCCTCTAATTACAGCCCTGAGATCCGAAATCCGCAAATGGACTAATATTGATCCAGTGGAAATGAGGCAATAATGCGCTGATACTGAGACGAGTGACAACTGATGTGGAATAAAATATTATTTCTGTTTGTTTGCTCTGTTGTGGTTGGTTATATAATTTAGTTGTTTTATAAACCAAAATTCTTATTTAAAAAAAAAAATGTACAGGTCATGTTTTACCCCTTTTTTCACATAAGCATATTTTTGTATAATTTGTGACATTATTCTCATGACAATTACAAGCCCATTTTACATTACCATAATTACTGACACGCTTACATTACCATAATAACCGCACTTACATAAACCTCATTAGGCTTACAGTAATGAGATTTTTGAGTGAAATTGTGGATAATTGTCATGAAAATAATGTCACAAAATGTTAAAATGGTCAGATATTAACAAATTTCTTTAAAGGTGAAGTGTGTGATTTCTAAACCACTTCTGTTATTATGTAAAACTAATCTGCCATTGGTTGGCCAGACAGATTGAGCCATGTTGTCAATCAAAATGCACTGACATATTCATAAAAATTCGCCTCAAAAGGATTCTGTTAATATGATTTATATTACAGTCATATATTCTGTATAGCACCAGATTTGTTAAAAGTGCTGTAGGAAAACTGACCTTCTCACTCTGTTTATAAATCCCTGGCTGAGATTACCTTTATTTGCCCTTCTACATTCATCCTGCTATCTTCATGTTAAAGAAGGCCAAGTGTGAGAGCCGGGGAGAACAGACTGTCACGGGCTGTCTCGTAAAAGTGACACATTCCTGATTCATATCTGTTCGTGTCAGCTTCGAGAACATTCAGCAGAAAGAACTCTCAATGTTACCGTACGGGCGAATACAGAGATGTGTGTTGATCGCTTGAAGGCAAAGAGCAGAGATGAGAAAAAAAACAGACGGCAAGAAAGAAAACGGTCGGCTAGGTCATGTGGTGACCTCACTGTGAGCCATGACTAAAGGCAAGAGAGAGCTGGAAGTAAAATAAATAATTTTACACATCTGTGCAATCTGCTTCCATTCAAAGGGCTGATGCGCTTGATAGTTTTGTGATTGTGTGTGTGATATCGCTTTTATACAAATGTTCAATACATAGGAAATCAATAGCTACTGAGTAACCTTTAGGCACAGTTTTTTTTCTAGTTTCTCTAGTTGGTTGAATGAATCAATTACTCAAAGTTGTTTACTTCCTGCACAAATCAGTGTTTCTGAACAAATTGGTGGAATGATTCAATGACTCATAAAGTTGTTTTGTTCCTGAACGAACAAATGATTAAATTATAACACACACACAATATGATGGCCTTAAAATGTTGACAAAAGCGTCTTTTTTACAATTTTTCCCCCCATTTTGGACAACATTTTACACATTTAATATTTTCTTCCATATTAACAAGAAAAGCAACATAATTTTACCTAACTGTGTCTAAATAACCTTGACCAACTGACAGGTTTACTGTACATCTTCAATTTTTTTCCCCTTAAAAGTGCTAACATTTTTATACTGCAGGCATGTATATAAACTACATCTCTAGATACATTCATATTAATTATATATTACATTTATATTAAAATATATTTGGTTCTGTGCAAAAATATGCAATCATTGCTGACAATTTACAATCTCTCAGATGAGAGAGGGAAAAAACCTCCTTATGTACATTTTGTTGCTTTTGCACATCTTTGACCTCACCATGTTGCCCTCAATCTGGAAAGAAATGAAGTTTTCAATTTCTCAAGAAGCCCTCAGGCTTTTTGTATTGCTGTGTCTGTTTTGCTCTCACCCGTTGTGGAAGATTACATTTTGATGTGTGTGTCTCTCTCTGTATTGAAGGCGACTGACTATGTCTCAGTCAAATTTGAACCCTTATATACGGGCGCTTGGAGCAGCGACCGTAAATTCTCAGATACGGTGTACAATCTCTGATACATTTAGCAATGCACTTACATTCAGATAATGTTGCCCTGACATTTATGACAGTCTAATTCTATAAGGGATTTTGCAGTTAAATCACACTAAAATGCTAAATTCAAAACAGATGTAAATGACACTGGTCATGTGTGACTGAGCACATTTCTGATTTCAAAATTCACATATTTAAAGTGACGTTGTTCACCAAAGAGAATGGTCTCATTTCCCTTATAAATAAATGTAAATAGTAAATATATTATAAACTATTGAATCTTAGCAGGCAAGTGGGGAGCAATTGGTAATGGCAAAAAATGTCTTTTACTGGCGCATTACCTTGATCTGACTTCAGTGAGTGTGGCTTGATTCACTAACAAATTCCTCTATCTGGCAGTTCTTTTGTAGTATATAAAAAACATGCATGATTGTCTGAACAAAAGGCTCTTATGAGCCGAATCAAAAACACACAGCATGATCAGTGTAGTCTGATTCTCAAACTAACGATTCTTGTGAGCCGGTTCTTTACAGCGAATCAGAAACATACATGGCCGGTATAGTCTGATTCTCAAACTAATGATTCTTGTGAGCCAGTTCTTTACAGAGAATCAGAAGCACACATAACAGGTGTAGTCTGATTCTCAAACTACTGAATGTTTCACAAAAGGTTCTTTGTGGCAAATAAGGTTCTTCAGATAATAAAAAGGTAGGCAAGAAATGGTTCTTTAAAGAACCTTTGACTGAATGGTTCTTTGTGGAACCAAAAATGGTTCTTCTATGGCATCGCTTGAAGAACCTTTTGAAGCACCTTTATTTTTAAGAGTGTAGGCTCCATAATATTTTTTAAAACCGAAGCTGAATGTGTCACTGTGGTCTGAACACAAAACGGATGTCTTGACTTCAAGCCCAAGCCCTGTGAAATAAGGCTGTGCTTCATTTCTGATTCATCCTCATGTGACCGTGAAACATGGGGTCGCACCACTCATCTCTCAGATGAATGCTAAGACAAGACATTTTCCCCCATAAGTTTTAGGGGTCAGAGTTGTGATGCAAATAAGTGGAATGTCTTATTGATTTAAGTCTGGCTTTTCAAGGTAGACTGGCTTTGTTAGATTCAAGAGCAGGAATTCATTCATCACACACTTAATGGGCAACATCAGAGAAGGCTACTTCTTTTTCTCAGGTGCGGAGGCCGTCCTTCAGGGTGCGTGCTCATGACTTTGAACGTGTCTGTCGTTTCCTAGCCCAGCTATCATTGTCGTGAGTGTGTCAGCGGTCCTGCTGGTAATGGCTTTGTGTGTGTGATAAAAGAACTTCTCATACCTGACTGCACTTAAGATGCTC
>NC_133365.1:46117814-46230158 GCF_049309525.1 Garra rufa | reverse complement strand
ATATATATATATATATATATATATATATATATATATATATATATAGTATATATATATGTGTGTGTGTGTGTGTGTGTGTGTGTGTGTGTGTATATATATATACACACACACACACATACATACATACATACATACATACATATATACACATATATAATCTTTTTTATTGACATATTTAATTTAAATACTAATTATATAATTTTAAAAACTGTAGCAGCCATTTTTCCTGCTTGATCTAGTGGAGCGTGTTATTATATTTTGGTGAAACAAATATGAGAACATTTTATAATCTTTGGAATAATGAATACTGATGATTTGTGCCTAATAAATTGGGTCAATTTACACTGCGTGTTGATTTTAACCACACAGTTTACTATGTTTGTCATATTTATATAACGGCTTAAGCTCACATTTTTTCAACCATCTGTCAATTAACATGTGTCAGTACAGATTGATAGACAGACATCCAGCAATCAAATTTCAATTACATGCCCCCGTTAGTTGTGCCAGCATATTACACAACATATTTTGGATATGAACGGCCAGCGATTCTGCATCTGTTCTATTTTATAGCTGCTGCTCATCTACCATGACTTTTCAAGCATCTTGCTCATGTTGTAATGGTTTCTGTGCCCAGTGCTGGAAAGCTCTGCCAGTCACTCATGTCAGAGAGGAGATCTGTGGGTTGCCAGATCCTTGTGTTTACTCTTCCAGTGTGTGACAGCACTCGGGCTGGCTCACAGCTGGACCATGGAGGCCAGACAGATGGAGATCATACATGGCAACCAGAGTGATGCTCAGAGACTGTGCACCGCTGGCTCATGACCACAGCTGAGGGAGACAGAAAAAAAGAAACTGAAAGACAGACAGACTAACAAAGAGAGAAAGGGACACAGAAATGAAGGGTGGAAAAACACAGAAAAGGGAAAGAGATTCTGGGGTGTTCTTCAAACTTTTGGAAACTTTTACTTGAATTTATGTCTTTATTTGAAAGAGAATTCAGATTATATACACTGGAGGTCAGTGTTTGGAATTAAGATTTTACAGCCTGGTTTCATTGTTTATACGTAGGTATTAGTACGTTTAGTAGTACAAAATGTATATTTTTAAAGTTTTTATTTATGCTGAAATGTACAATTTGAATGTATTTTAGCATTTAAAACAAAAATGACTGCATATTTTTAAATGAAAATGTAAAATAGCGAATATATAAAAACATAATTGACCGAAATATGCAAGGAAATTACCATTTTAGTAACAATATAGCATTAAAAATATATAATTTATAGTCTCTATACTTGCTCCTAACTCTAAACCTAACCATAACTATTTCTGTGCAGTGTAAGAAAAACATCACAGACAGATAAGTGCAATCACAATAATTTACTTATAGCAAAAATGTCAACAGCAGTACCAAAAGTAATCCAAATGACAATGCATTGCAGCTGCAGTCCTTTCTGGCAGAATAGAACAGTTTTGTATGAGGTGCAGAGTAATATTAAAGTCATTAATCACTAAAAATATCCAGATTGTTATCCCGATCCACTCTGTAAAGGCACGCATTTTTCATTCAAACACACCAAACCAGAAACACGGCATGTTGCGGTCTGTGACAAAGCAGGCGAGAACCAATGGTTGTTCGATTATTCTGCTATAAAACCTGTTCTTGAAGTGGCAACTTTTGAATTTGTAACAAATGCGTCAGCGTAGATTTCGATGGTTACAGCTGCTCAGGATTGAGATCACTAATCGCTGAATAAAGGCTTGGATTTGGTTCTGTTCCTCAGTCATAAAGATACTGAAGATTTTAATTACAGCATTTTGTGTATTTTATGGTTCTATTGTCAGTCACAGCATTTCAGAGAAAATGCCTTTTTTGAAATACACCAGTATTGTAAGTTTAGAACCACATTTTACATAAAATATATATGAATTATCATGAGATCACATTGGATTTTAATGTCTTAGAAAAAAAAAATCATGCTCACCAAAATTATTTTGATAAAAAATAAAGTAAAATAGTAATAATGACAAATTATTTAATTTCAGTTTAAATATATATATATATTTTTAAATATATTTTAAAATGTAATTTATTCATGTGATGGCAAAGTTGAATTTTCAGCAGCTATTACTAGTCTTCAGTGTCCCATGATCCTTCAGAAATCATTCTAATATAATGCTTATCTGTGGTTTAAGTATTATTTAAATTTATTTTGGTTTTTACTTTTTTTGCTGAAATACATTAAATAGGATATAAAACTTAAATACTTACTATATATACTAAATATTATCTTAAATAGGGATATGTTGAGAAAGACATAAAGCATTTATTTATTGGCTTTAGGTAGTACAGGGGTTCTCAACCTTTTTTGCGCCGGGGCCCACCTCCTTCTTGGGTCAATTTTGCAAGGCCCTCCTATGCCTGACATTTCCTCATTTCATTTTTTTTAAACCTTTTTTTAATAACCAAAACATTTGTTTTGCCTTATTCTTCTACTGCATGTTATAAAAAACCTCAAACAAACAAACTTTAAATTAAAGCTGAATTTAAAAGAAAACCCTCTGCTCAGTTCTAACTTTTTAACATATATATACATATACAGGTTTAATGCTCCTGAATTCTTTACAACTTCAGAGTACTTTTTCTTAAGTAAGTGAACCTGCCAAACAGAACAACAGGGAGATGCCAAAATTCCACTCACTAAACCTGTCCATTTGAACTGGATTCACTGAATATCTACTGTTTGTATCCATTATAAAATATACATACAAATGAAAAATACAGCAAATCCATTCTGAATCTGTTGATGCTGGTGCTTATATGTGCATAAACACCACTGACCCTTACAAGTTCCACCTCTATGGGTGAGCATTCATTATAAAACACTCACAAGACATTCATTTTGACAACTATGCAAATATTTTGAAATTTCACGCAAAAATATAAGGATCAGAGCCCCGAAAGCATGAATAGTTTGTGAATCAATAGCGGACTAATAGCGGAATAGCGTGCCTAGACTCCGATATACAAGTGTGTCATTCATTACGCGCAAGTCCGTTACCATTACTCTGATCTTTACCTTCAAATTAGCGCAAGGGTTTGTTCCATGCAGCCAAGAGATGAAGTAGAGACCTGTTTTCCCACGGGGTATAGGTTACTTTTATGCGGGCTTTTGCTGGCAGGAGTGGGGAACAAAACACGAATGTCGCGGGCGGAGCGGGACGAAATAACATACATTGATTTCTGCGGGAGCCGGCGGGCGCGGGACAAAAAAATCCGTCCCTTGAAGAGTATGTGAGCGGAGCGGAGCGCGGAGTGGAGCGGTGTGATTCTGAATGGAGGGAGGAGCGGATTTTTTAAAAGTCGGAGCGTCGTGGTTTTCACTCGCTCCAAGAGCGCTCCATCATGAGAACAATTCACGCCAACTGTCCGTAATATTACTGCATATTAAGCAAGAATTCACATGTTAAACATATTTACCTAGCTTGATAGAGATGGATCACGCAAATCAGAAAGAATGTGAAGGTTATGATGACGGCAGTAGACATGAGCGGTAAATTATAGTTCAAAAGGAATTAGTTTGTTCCTTCTAGATACTGAATATTTTTAGGTGAACAACACTTATTCACAAGCAATGCATTGAAACAAATGTAATGGTATCTGATTTCGAATGAGCAGAAATAACTACGATGAAAACGTATTCTTATTTTCATTACAAACTTTGCACTGCAAAAAGCAGAAATTATACTCTTTTAATGCTGACAGTTTGGCATGTGGTAGAAACAGTTTGCACAGTAGTGTTCCAAACTCTCTTGCTATTTTATTTTATCATTTTTTGTGTTTTAATATATGTTATGAACAGGACTGTTATATTTCAAACATACTTTTTTTTTGACGCGGAGCGGTGTTTCTGATATCAGTGAGCGAGGAGTGGAGCGGGAAATAATGAACCCGGAGCGGAGTGATTATTAAATGCACGGAGCGCGGAGGGGAAAATGTTGCCGCTCCACTCCGCTCACATACTCTGGTCCCTTGCAGCTATCTAATGACGCTTGCGTGCATCAGTTAGAAGTTTTGAGCCGCTGTTCAGTCTGTATTTAACAGTACGATGAGGCTTGCTGCGCCGAGTCCAAAGCAATCCATCACAGAACACGAAAGAGGCGTGCTTTGATCATTTTAGGATAATATTTAAATTAATTTTAAGCCATCTCGCGGCCCACCTGGAGGATCACTGAGGCCCACTAGTGGGCCGCGGCCCACCGGTTGAGAATCCCTGAGGTAGTATATTATATTTCAACAAAGGTTTCCTTCTCAAATCAATAGGCAGGTTCCAAAACTGTATATAATGTCAGTATATATCGACCTGGAACCGCCGCGTTCGGAACAGAGAGCGCGGTCACCGCCGCGTCAGGAACAGAGAGCGCGGTCACCGCCGCGTCAGGAACAGAGAGCGCGGTCACCGCAGCATCCGGAACAGAGAGCGCGGTCACCGCCGCGTCAGGAACAGAGAGCGCGGTCACCGCCGCGTCAGGAACAGAGAGCGCGGTCACCGCCGTGTCCGGAACAGAGAGCGCGGTCACCGCCGCGTCAGGAACAGAGAGCGCGGTCACCGCCGCGTCCGGAACAGAGAGCGCGGTCACCGCCGCGTCAGGAACAGAGAGCGCGGTCACCGCCGCGTCAGGAACAGAGAGCGCGGTCACCGCCGCGTCCGGAACAGAGAGCGTGGTCACCGCCGCGTCAGGAACAGAGAGCGCGGTCACCGCCGCGTCAGGAACAGAGAGCGCGGTCACCGCCGCGTCAGGAACAGAGAGCGCGGTCACCGCCGCGTCCGGAACAGAGAGCGCGGTCACCGCCGCGTCAGGAACAGAGAGCGCGGTCACCGCCGCGTCAGGAACAGGGAGCGCGGTCACCGCCGCGTCAGAAACAGAGAGCGCGGTCACCGCCGCGTCCGGAACAGAGAGCAACCGATCGCCACCGGTTTGTAGGTGTCCATCTCCGCCAGGCAAGCCTGTATATATTCAAAGCGAGCGGCCGACGCCGCCTCGAAGGACATCTCCCTCGGCTCGGGTCCGGCGTCGGACGCACCTGGCTCGGGAACAGAAAAAGCGGTCACCGCCGCGTTAGGAACAGAGAGAGCGGTCGCCGCCGCTTCGGGAACAGAGATAGCGGTCACCGCCGCGTCAGGAACAGAGAGCGCGGTCACCGCCGCGTCCGGAACAGAGAGCGCGGTCACCGCCGCGTCAGGAACAGAGAGCGCGGTCACCGCCGCGTCCGGAACAGAGAGCGCGGTCACCGCCGCGTCCGGAACAGAGAGCGCGGTCACCGCCGCGTCCGGAACAGAGAGCGCGGTCACCGCCGCGTCAGGAACAGAGAGCGCGGTCACCGCCGCGTCAGGAACAGAGAGCGCGGTCACCGCCGCGTCAGGAACAGAGAGCGCGGTCACCGCCGCGTCCGGAACAGAGAGCGCGGTCACCGCCGCGTCAGGAACAGAGAGCGCGGTCACCGCCGCGTCAGGAACAGAGAGCGCGGTCACCGCCGCGTCCGGAACAGAGAGCGCGGTCACCGCCGCGTCCGGAACAGAGAGCAACCGATCGCCACCGGTTTGTAGGTGTCCATCTCCGCCAGGCAAGCCTGTATATATTCAAAGCGAGCGGCCGACGCCGCCTCGAAGGACATCTCCCTCGGCTCGGGTCCGGCGTCGGACGCCCCTGGCTCGGGAACAGAAACAGCGGTCACCGCCGCGTCAGGAACAGAGAGAGCGGTCGCCGCCGCATCAGGCAGAGAGTGATCGATCGCCACCGGTTTGTAGGTTTCCATCGCTGCCAGGCAAGCATATATATATTCGAAGCGAGCGGCCGACTCCTCGAAAAAATTCCTCCCCGCTGGACCCATTGTTGCTGGCTGCATTCTGTCACGGTAGAGATGAGGTCAGGGTCCAAAATGCAGGGAAGGAGATTTAATAAAAAATAAACAAACAAACAAAACAAACCCAAGGCCAACACGGCACAACACGACTAGAATCCAAATTCAGGAACACAGAGAACACACACAAAGACAATGCAGCCAGAATGAGTAGTGGGAAATGAGAGTTCTTATAGACCAGATAATTGTGAACAGGTGAGAGCTTTGATGAGTGCTAATGACAAGACAGGTGTTACAATCAGGGAAGTGCAGTGCAGGGAAGGGAAAACAGCGACCTCAGGTGGCTGAGGGAAGCCCCACAGCCCAGATCATGACAAAAACAGCAATGTAGGGTGATTTTGAAGTTGGAGGAGAAAATGAGATCAGAGTTTTCCAACATACCTTAGCTGTCCCTGGTGAAAAAAACAGCTAAAACCAGCCTAGGCTGGTTGACTGGTTTTAGCTGGTCAAAGCTGGAAGGCAGGCTGGTTTTAGAGGGGTTTTGGCCACTTTTCCAGCCTGGCCAGGCTGGTCAGGCTGGGAAACCTCCAGCTAAAACCAGCTACTTCCAGCTTAAACCAGCTAAGACCAGCCAACCAGCTCAGGCCACAGAACACAAGCACATCACAGAGCTATACAAGATGAGCATTTGTGGTTAAAAAGTGTAAAAATATAAATTTCTAAAAGAAAATGACTGATCGTTTCACTAGATAAGACACTTATTCCTTTAGCTGGGATCGTTTAGAGCCCTTTAAAGCATGTTGAAACTGCATTTTTAACCTTCAATCCACTGAGCACCATTGAAGTCCACTACTGTATATAGAGAAAAATCTTGGAATGTTTTCCTCAAAAAACATAATTTCTTTGCGACTGAAGAAAGACAGACATGAATATCTTGGATTAAATTTTTATTCTGAAAGTGGAGTAATCCTTTAAATCTTATAACTGTTAATATCCCTTTTGAGGTTTAATCCCTGTCTTTTTCTTCTTTTTCTCTTTAGTAGAGGTGTCTAAATTGTAGACCAGTGTCTTCTTTCTGCAGATTCACACGTATCAAGCTCAGATGACAGCAGCGAGAGCTGCCTGTGGCATCAGGATGAGATATTTGGCATTTCGAATCCTGAGCTGTCATAAATCAGTTTGTCTCACATGCCAAAAAAAACCCCCCTAAAATAACACTCATCACCTCACCTGCCACCTCATGGTACATATGGCCTGCAGATATTCAAAATGATATTCAGAATAAAGTATTCCATAAACTATATATATACCTATTGGTTTTGTTTTAAAGTGTTTTGCAATGTGTTTAAAAACAAATCAAGTATAGCCTTCAGTGCATCTTTGTCTCTTTGCATTATATTATTTGATTCAATATCTCAGCTATTGCAGTATCCTTTGTATTGAATGCTAGTCAAATGATTTTCTTTGGTTTCAACCTACGTTTATTTCAAGAGCCTTGTGCATAGTAATGCTTCCTGGATCATTCAGAGAATGAGCCACTTTAACATTTCAAGAGGGCAGCCGCACTGAACATAGACTCGAGAGAACCCAAGGAAAAAAATGAGAGTGGAAAAGAGCAAGAATAGAGTGCGCACATGTCCCAGAAAAGAAAGGGACAGAAAGAAAGAAAAAGCAAGGGAACGAGAGTAAATTGGTCATCTGAGAGAAGAGAGAGAGAGAAAAAAAGAACGAGACGACGTGAGAACGAGAGCGAAATTGATTATCTACTCTCTGTGTGTGACAACACTTGCGGGAGCCAGACTAAATCAAATGCCATCATTTGAGAGCAGAGCAAACTGCTTGGCACTGTACAGTGCGGGGGACACTCGATCTGTCATCCAACATTCATTTTCACATTCATCAACCTTCTCCATTCTCTGCTTTTCATTTAGAGCAAACAGATGTAGAGGGATCAATACAGCGCTCCTCTGCAGTGGCGAACACGGACGGAGGGGAGGTGTAGAGGAGCCACTCCAAATGCAGTCGCTGCTGAAGAATACGACGAGCCGAGCAAGACTGGTAACATGCACAGACATCCAGAATCACAAATAATGGCCCTCAAAATCAAAGAAGAACATGATATAATATCGTGAGAAAATGAGTTCCAGGTTATGATGCCATATTCTACTCAATAGAATAGAATATAGACACCTAAATCTGTTTGTCCGTCTGACGGTTCTGTTGTTCTGTCTATTGTTTGTTCTGTTATCTGTTAGTTCTTTTTGTCTGTCGTTTATTCTATCATTCTTTCTGTTTTATAATTGTCTGGGTCTATCTATATATGATGTAATTAGAGTTTTTACTACATGATATATTGTGATATCTATAGAAATCTTGAAAAAAGAATAAATCATGCATCAGTCAAATTAATCTTTTTTTCACCATTGCATGCAAAAGAAACAATTACACTAAACAGAAGGGACCAAAATGCTAACTTTTTAACAGTAAGTAAAACAATTTATGAGAATAAGTACATATTTTTACTCCAAACTCCACATAAGGGATTTCCTGTAAAGTAATTTGTTTTATTACTCTTATGAGTCTTGCTTCTGCATGTGGGTTCCTTCCGGTTTCGAGTATGAATAAAACAAATCCCACGCAAGAGTTTAACGCTCCATAATGGTGCTAATTTGTTATGTGTGACAGCATTTTAGGGCCATGTTTAAAAAAAAAAAAAAATTACGATTACGAGATTAAAGATTATAATATTTTGAGAATAAAGTCGAAATTATAAGAATAAAGTTGAAATATTACAAGAATAAAGTCAAAATATTTCGAGAATAAAGTCGAAATTTTACAAAAATAAAGTCAAAATTATGGTAATAAAGTTGAAATATATCAAGAATAAAGCTAAAATGTTTAGAGAATAAAGTCAAAACTATGAAAATAAAGTCTAAATGTTGCAAGAATAAAGTCAAAATTATGAGAATAAAGTCAGTGTTTTCGAGAATAAAGTCAAAATTACGAGAATAAAATCTGTTTCGAGAATATAGTCAAAATTATGAAAGTAAAGTCAAAGTGTTTTGAAATTAAAAAAGCAATATGTCAAACAATATGTCTATTACAAGAATGTTATTTTTTACTCTTTAATGTGGCGTGACAGATCGCTGTATTCACCTCAGTTTAAGCGGCATGTGAATCAGTCATCTTTCTGATTACAATGTTGTAATCAGATTCTCATAATTTTGACTTTATTCTCAAAACATGTCAACTTTATTCTCGTAATTTCGACTTTATTCTCGTAAATTCAACTTTATTCTCAAAACATTTCAACTTTATTCTCGTAATTTCGACTTTATTCTCGTAAATTCAACTTTATTCTCAAAACATTTCAACTTTGTTTTCAAAACATTTCAACTTTATTTTCAAAACATTTCAACTTAATTCTTGTAATTTCGACTTTATCCTCGTAATTTTGACTTTATTGTAATTTCGACTTTATTCTCATCATTTTGACTTTATTCTCGTAATTTCGACTTTATTCTCAAAACATTTCAACTTTATTCTCAAAACATTTCAACTTTATTCTCGTAATTTCGACTTTATTCTCATAATTTCGACTTTATTCGCATAAATTCGCCTTTATTCTCGTAAATTCAACTTTATTCTCAAAACATTTCAACTTTATTCTCGTAATTTCGACTTTATTCTCGTAAGTTCAACTTTATTCTCAAAACATTTCAACTTTATTCTCAAAACATTTCAACTTTATTTTCAAAACATTTCAACTTAATTCTTGTAATTTCGACTTTATCCTCGTAATTTTGACTTTATTGTAATTTCGACTTTATTCTCATCATTTTGACTTTATTCTCGTGATTTCGACTTTATTCTCAAAACATTTCAACTTTATTCTCAAAACATTTCAACTTTATTCTCGTAATTTCGACTTTATTCTCATAATTTCGACTTTATTCGCATAAATTCGCCTTTATTCTCGTAAATTCAACTTTATTCTCAAAACATTTCAACTTTATTCTCGTAATTTCGACTTTATTCTCGTAAATTCAACTTTATTCTCAAAACATTTCAACTTTATTCTCAAAACATTTCAACTTTATTTTCAAAACATTTCAACTTAATTCTTGTAATTTCGACTTTATCCTCGTAATTTTTACTTTATTGTAATTTCGACTTTATTCTCATCATTTTGACTTTATTCTCGTAATTTCGACTTTATTCTCAAAACATTTCAACTTTATTCTCAAAACATTTCAACTTTATTCTCGTAATTTCGACTTTATTCTCATAATTTCGACTTTATTCGCATAAATTCGCCTTTATTCTCGTAAATTCAACTTTATTCTCAAAACATTTCAACTTTATTCTCGTAATTTCGACTTTATTCTCGTAAATTCAACTTTATTCTCAAAACATTTCAACTTTATTCTCGTAATTTCGACTTTATTCTCGTAAATTCAACTTTATTCTCAAAACATTTCAACTTTATTCTCAAAACATTTCAACTTTATTTTCAAAACATTTCAACTTAATTCTTGTAATTTCGACTTTATCCTCGTAATTTTGACTTTATTGTAATTTCGACTTTATTCTCATCATTTTGACTTTATTCTCGTAATTTCGACTTTATTCTCAAAACATTTCAACTTTATTCTCAAAACATTTCAACTTTATTCTCAAAACATTTCAACTTTATTTTCAAAACATTTCAACTTAATTCTTGTAATTTCTACTTTATCCTCGTAATTTTGACTTTATTGTAATTTCGACTTTATTCTCATCATTTTGACTTTATTCTCGTAATTTCGACTTTATTCTCAAAACATTTCAACTTTATTCTCAAAACATTTCAACTTTATTCTCAAAACATTTCAACTTTATTTTCAAAACATTTCAACTTAATTCTTGTAATTTCGACTTTATCCTCGTAATTTTGACTTTATTGTAATTTCGACTTTATTCTCATCATTTTGACTTTATTCTGGTAATTTCGACTTTATTCTCAAAACATTTCAACTTTATTCTCAAAACATTTCAACTTTATTCTCAAAACATTTCAACTTTATTCTCAAAACATTTCAACTTTATTCTCGTAATTTATTCTTGAAATATTTCAACCTTATTCTCATAATTTCCACTTTATTCTCAAAATATTTCAACTTTATTCTTTAAATATTTACACTTTATTTTCGTAATTGCGACTTTATTCCTGAAATATTTTGACTTTATTCTCATAATTTCGACTATTTATTCTGTCTATTGTTTGTTCTGTTCTATAATTCTGTCCATCTATATATAATTCTGACTATCTTTATCTGTCATTCATTCTGTCATCCATTCTATTATTTCATTCTGTAGTTCATTTTTTCATTCTATCATTTGTTTGTCATTCTGTCTATCGTGGTGTGTATAGTTCTCAATCATTTAACTGTCTGTAATTGTCATTCAGTCTGTTGCTTGTGCTATCATTTCTTTTTTTTGTTCTATCATTTTCCTATTGTTTTTCCATTCATTCTAACATTCTGTCTATATATCTATCTTTCTTTCTTTCCTTCTTTCTGTTGCCTATAATTCTCTCATTCTGTCTGTTTGTATAATTTTTTCATTCTATCATTTGTTCTTTTATTCTATCTGACATTTATTTTGTTGTTCTTTCATTCCATCATTCTTTGTTCTATCTATTGTTCATTCTGTCTTTCATTCTATCTATCATTCTGTCTAATCTGTCTACCTAGCTGAAATTCTAGCTTCCATTCTATTTATGTATCTGTAGTGTAGAGATGTGTTTTCTCAAAACAGCATCCTAAGTGTGTGAAATGCATAGCATACAATGTAATCAATTTAATTAAAACCTCTAGACAGCTCTTATCTATCTAGCTAGTGAGCTGGCTGTTTGTTCTTGTGAATCAGTGTTTTCATTCAAGTGCATGTGTTTCAGTTGTCTCATAATGGACTAAAATATGCATGGAATTGAAACACTTATACAGCAGGTATCCTTGAAGCATAGGTACAGGAAACGGACCATTACAAACCATATCGCCATTAATGGCACAACAGCTGGATCTTTTCAGTATTCCTCTGCGCTTTAGATGTAATTGAAAGTAGATGAAGCATTGTTTTAAATGGGTAGTTCTGAAGCTCTCTGGGTAATTTCCCCCATTAATGAATCTGCAGATTATTTTCAGGGCAAATGAACCGAGAACAGCACAAATGTATTTATGCATGGTTCACTAATTAATCTGTTTAAGTTATCATTTCGAAAGAATGAAACCAGTATGGGGTTTCACCCTCCTGCTTCCATTTTACATTTGTATGGCAAAAACGTATGTAAAAGGGCATAACGGCACTTTATTTTGCCAGCACGTGACAGCTTACTGATCACCTTATGTTGTCGCTCTTGAAAATACAGCTTTCATTCTATAAATATCACATTTTTACTCAGAAAAGTGTCTGATTATAGAAATTAAAAGTGTTTCAGAAACTAGGCAACTGATAGTACTTTATTCTCATAATTTCGACTTTAGTCTCGAAACATTTCAACTTCATTCTCAAAATATTTTGACCTTATTCTCATAATTTCGACTTTATTCTCAAAATATTTTAACTTTATTCTCAAAATTTTTACACTGTATTCTCGTAATTTTTTATTTATTTTCATAATTTCAAGTTAATTATTAAAATATTTCAACCTTATTCTCATAATTTTGACTTTATTCTCAAAATATTTTGACTTTATTCTCAAAACATTTAAACTTCATTCTCAAAACATTTCAACTTTATTCTCAAAATATTTTGACTTTATTCTCATAATTTCGACTTTATTATCCTAATTTCGATTTTATTCTCAAAATATTTAGACTATATTCTTAACATTTTTAATTTATTTTCATAATTTCGAGTTTATTCTCAAAATATTTCAACTTTCAACATTTTAACTTTATTGTCTAAATATTTCAACTTTATTCTCATAATTTTGACTTTATTTTCCTAATTTTGATTTTATTCTCAAAACATTTCAACTTTTAACATTTTAACTTTATTCTCAAAATATTTAGACTTTATTCTCGTAATTTTTTAATTTATTTTCATAATTTCGAGTTTATTCTCAAAATATTTCAATCTTATTCTCATAATTTTGACTTTATTCTCAAAGCATTTCAACTTTTAACATTTTAACTTTATTCTCAAAATATTTAGAATTTATTCTTCTAATTTTTAATTTATTTTTATAATTTCGAGTTTATTCTCAAAATATTTCAACCTTATTCTCATAATTTCGACTTTATTCTCAAAACATTTCAACTTTCAACATTTTAACTTTATTGTCTAAATATTTCAACCTTATTCTCATAATTTTGACTTTGTTCTCATAATTTCAACTTTATTCTCATAATTTCGACTTTATTCTCAAAACATTTCAACTTTATTCTCAAAACATTTCAACTTTATTCTCTAAATATTTCAACCTTATTCTCATAATTTCACCCTCCTGCTTCTGTTTTACATTTGTATGGCAAAAACGTATGTAAAAGGGCATAACAGCACTTTATTTTGCCAGCACGTGACACCTTACTGATCACCTTATGTTGTTGGTCTTGAAAATACAGCTTTTATTCTATAAATACCACATTTTTACTCAGAAAAGTGTCTAATAATAGAAATAAAATGGGTTTCAGAAGCTAGGCAACTGATGCACCTGGAGTCTCCATCTCATTATTTTAAAAATGTATTAAAAGTAGATCAAATGAACTTTATATTTCTTCATGAGTAAAAACTTATAATTAGTAATAAAATAAAATGAATGAATAAAATCAGTGTAATCTCAACCTTTTGAGAGTGTAAATTGGATTCCCTTTTAAGTTGACAGGTTTCCTCTGGATAGAAGCTGCAATAACAGGTAGAATTTTTAGCAAGGTCACGACGGGCGAATCTGCATGAGAAAACTGCATCTTTGACAGACAGCTGTCAAAGCAAGACAGCAGCCCACAATGGTGGTATACATTTACAGCTAACAACACGCGCACACAGCAATGTAATCCACAGCACCCCAACCTCTTCCCTTCAAGGGTCACCTGGGTTAGGATGAGTGACAGCTCTCTGGATCACAAGGGCCTATAGTGAAGAGAGTGAATTTGGTGGAAAGATCATCTCCTCCCTCGGGGTGGTCAAGGCCTCACTCTGAGAGAAGACTGATAAGAACACAGAGTGACGAGGGACATATGTCTGAGAAAGATAAAAATAAAATAAAAAAACATGAGCATCAGAGAGGAACGCTGGAGGAACTTTAGCACAAAGCAGCTGTCCCAGCAGACTGAAGGTTACATGCAACACCTAGCGCAAAGGGGGGGATGTGTCGCTAAAACGCCATCAACTGGAGAGATGAATTTGTCTTTCGTTTTCACACCCTGCCCGCTTTCTCCTACGGTCTTGTGCCTGGGTCATTGTTCTTCTAAATGTTTGACTTTCCGCTGGTCTTGTTTGATATATGTGACCCGCTCCATCATTTTGTCATGTTTCGACCCAGAAACACATTTTGAGTTTTATGTGATCAATTGTGTGTAAAAAGCTAACAACCTCTGGACACTAAATGACTTTCCTTTTTGATTAAAAAAGCAGAAAAAACAATTGAGGTCAAAAGTTTACATACACCTTGCAGAATCTGCAAAATGTTAATTGTTTTACCAAAATAAAAGGGATAATACAAAATGCATGTTAGTTTTTATTTAGTACTGAACTGAACATATAGTACACAAGAGAAAATAATAGTTGAATTTATAAAAATGACCCCGTTCAAAAGTTTACATACACTTGATTCTTAATACTGTGTTTGTACCTGAATGATCCACAGCTGTGTTTTTTTTGTTTTTGTTTAGTGATAGTTGTTCATGAATCACACATTTGTCCTGAACAGTTAAACGGCCTGCTGTTCTTAAAAAAAATCCTTTGGGTCCAACAGATTCTTTGTTTTTTTTCAGCATTTTTGTTTATTTGAACCGTTTCCAACAATGACTGTATGATTTTGAGATGCATCTTTTTACACTCAGGACAACTGAGAGACTCATATGCAACTATTACAGAAGGTTCAAACACTCATTGATGCTCCAGAAAGACAGAAAATTATGCATTAAGATCCAGGAGGTGAAAACTTTTGAACGGAATGAGAATGTGTACATTTTTTTTACTTTTTTTTTTTTTTTGCCTAAATATCTTTTGTTTTTTTATTTAGTTCTGCCCTTCAGAGGCTACAGAAGATATTTCATGTTTCCCAAAAGACAAAATAAGTTAAATTTACCCTGATCTTCAAATTATTATTTTTTTATATATTGTGTTTCCTTCTGAAGCATCAGTGAGCATTTGAACCTTCAATAATAGTTGCACATGAGTCCCTCAGTTGTCCTCAGTGTGAAAAGATGGATCTCAAAATCATACAGTCATTGTTGGAACGGGTTCAAATATACAAAAATGCTGAAAAACCAAAGAATTTGTGGGACTTGAAGGACTTTTTCTGTAGAACAGTGAGCAGTTTAACTGTTCAGGACAAACAAGGGACTCATGAACAACTATCACAAAAAAAAACTGCTGTGGATCATTCAGGTAACAACACAGTATTAAGAATCATGTATATGTAAATTCATTTTCATAAATTAAACTGTTATTTTCTCCTGGGGACTATATGTAAATGTCTTTTATGTGAAATATCTTATTCAGGTCAGTACTAAATAAAAAATAACATGCATTGTGTATGATTTTTGTATGATTTTTATGATTATTTTGGTAAAATAATGAATATTTTGCAGATTCTGCAAGGTGTATGTAAACTTTGACCTCAACTGTACGTTAAAAGTCACTTTTACTGTCATTAATGTTTACAATTCTTAATAAAATTGACAGTTTGAAAGCGAGTTTATAACATAAACTGCAAAATAGTCAACATTTTCTTTTTTAAAAGGCTTTTTTCTCCAGCTAACTGCTAACTAACAGGCTTTGGACATTGAATGACTTTCCTTAAACAACAGTAACTTCTAATATTGCAACTACATTCAAAGACCTTCAAAAAAGTCCAAATTCATTCTTTCTTTGCCTATTATATTGTTTCAGATCCATTTTGAAGGAGCATGTCATATTTTATAGACATTAGCCTAGGTTTTTGGTTAATAGGTTTTTGATTAATTTTCAGGCCTGACATTCTAAATTTGATCTTTGAAGTGAGAGAAGGAGTTCGCCAAAGCAGACTTGGAAGGATTTTTAATTAATTTTAAATATTCACAGCTAAAACAGTGTGAAACACCATACTCAACTTATTTCATCACTATGATTTTCTAAGTGAGAAACATGAAACTCACACATAGAAGGAAATTTGTAAGGATATGCGGTAGTATTTCATACTTTCCAAAGCAGCCACCCAGTAAGCAATTTCTCACAGATTTCCCATCAACACATCATCACCAGCGTTTGCTGTAAAGTGGATTCATTGTTTCCTGCAACATTCTTCAATGCACACCGATTCATTTGATCGCTACGGAGTAATCAGGGGTTATAAAGCGTGACCGGCCGATGGAATCGAAAGGCGGCGCTTTGGCCTCTGATGTTATGACTGCAACAATCATGATCTATATGAATCAGTAAGCCAGAAACACATTTCTGCCATAACTCCAGAACAGACTCCGATAAACTCAAATACCAAAACCATTAACAAGACTGAGCACTGCTGTCTGCTTGAGAAGAAATATGACTGGGGAAGAAAATAAATCGCTTTGTTTGTTCATGCCACGCTGATACAAAAGTGGCTTTGCGTATTAAGGGAAACGGCGCAGAGGAAAGGTGCTGGTGTGTTTATGCAGTGTTTGTGATGACTTGGTTTTCATTTCAGTCATAAAAGTGACTGAATGAAACACTATTGAATGAGTTCTTTCCCAGGTGTTGTCTTATACATATCAAATGCTAGTGAGCAACTCATAGCTGTACTCTTGTTGGACAATAGATATTTTATTCACACTCTAATAGCACAAAAATAACCCAAATGTATCAATGTACCAAGTTTTGCTGCAATCAGACCAGTCACAGATTTTTTTTTTATGATTATAGGCCAAAGGGTATTTAGTTATTTTGTCTATTTTTTATTTCTATTTCAAATTAAGTTGATATAAAGACATTTAATTATTCTCTTAGACCACAATCTATATATATACAGTATATATATATATATATATATATATATATATACACACACACACTACCACTCAAATGTTTGGACCCACTTCCCCATTCTTTTTAATGGGGAAGTGTGTCGTCCAAACTTTTTACTGGTAGTGTGTGTGTGTGTGTGTGTGTGTGTGTGTGTGTATACGTAATACAGTCAAGCCTGAAATTATTTATAACCCTGACAAATTCTGACTCAAAGTTACTTTTATTAAACCAGCAAGTTTTTTTTTTTTTGACCGGCAATGACAAAGGCCTCTCCTTAGATAATAAGATAATAAGACTTTTATTCACATTTGAACAAAAAGTGGCATGTCCAAAATTTGTAATACCCTTTGCAAACAGTCACAGTCTATGGGAAAATCCAAAGTTCTATACCATTCCAAATAGTCCAAGCTGTTCTAAAGCATCCTAATTACCCTGATTCATTGGGAACAGCTGTTTTAATCAACTCAACAGGTGAAAAACAGAAGCTCTCTGCTGTTGGTTTGGTCATGGCTAAGACAAAGGAGCTCACTGAGGACCTGCGGCTGCGCATTGTGGCTGCTCACAAGTCAGGAAAGGGCTATAAGACCATATCTAAATATTTTGAAGTTCCAGTGCCTACAGTGCAAAGTATTATTAAAAAATACAAGACGTTCCGCATCCACTCAGAGGATGTGGTCGGAAGCCAAAAGTGACACCTGTACTGGCCAGGAGGATAGTGAGAGAGGTAAAGGATCACCACCAAGGACATGCTGATGAATCTGGGCTCTGCTGGTGGCAACATCTCAAGGCAGACAGTCCAACGGACACTGCACACCACTGGGTTACACAGACGCAGACCAAGGAGGACACCACTTCTCCAGATAAGGCACACAAAAGCCCGCTTGGCCTTTGCAAATGCTCATCTGGACAAAGAAGAAGACTGGTCTTCTTTTTTATGGTCAGATAAAACAAAAATTGAATTGTTTGGTCACTAATGATGTAGTCTTCATTTGGCGTAAAAAAGGAGAAGCCTTCAACCCTAAAAACACATCCCCGCTGTCAAACATGGTGGTGGAACCTAATGTTTTGGGGTTTTTTTATCTGGTGGAGCAGGGAACCTAATCACAGTAAACGGCACCAATAAAGGAGCAATACATCAAAATTCTCGACAACAACATCAGGCAGTCTGCTGAGAAACTTGGCTTTGGGCACCAGTGGCCATTTCAGCATGACAACAACCCAAAACACACAGCAAAAGTGGTGAAGAAATGGTTAGCAGAAAAAACATTAGCGTTTTGCAGTGGCCGAACCAGACTCCTGACTTAAATCCAATTGAGAATCTGTGGAGGGAGCTAAAGATCAGGGTGATGGCAAGGAGACCGTCCAACCTGAAAGAGTTAGAGCTCATCGCTAAAGATGAATGGGCAAAAATACCAGTGGAGACATGCAAAATACTCAGCAATTATAGGAAGCGTTTGATTGCTGTAAGAGCCAATAAAGGCTTTTCTATTGATTAGAAGAGAAGGGTATGAATAATTTTGGACATGCCACTTTTTGTTCAAATGTAAATAAAAGCTGAGAAATATTTTTTTCCACAATGATGCCTCTTGTACTTCATCTTATTATCTTTTGGGAGAAGCCTGTGTCATTTCCAACTTTTCACATTCCAATTTGTCACATTATTCCTTCAGAATTAGCTACTTAAACCCTGAAAGTGAACCACACTGAGATTTTGGGTTGCATATTAATTGTCAGAATTGTGTTTTTATCATCTCCCAGGCTAGCAGCAGTCCTGGTTGAGTTGTTGTCTCCTGGAGGATTATAGCGGGAGGGGAATATAATTTCATACTGCAGTATTGATTGATTTTTATCTTTGCCAGCTCTGTTGTCAGTGTCCTTCTCCAGAGTGACCTCTAGAGAAAAGAGAAGTGTTGTGGTCTTATTCCTTCTGGAAACCATAAAGCGTCATTCATCATAAATCATCCTGTAAATCAAATTATAGGGCCTGTCTGTAAAGATAAAGCATTTTTCACGACCCTCTAATTTTTCAAATCTAGAATAAATTGTTCTATTGTGAAAGCAGATGTTTGCGTGGAACACATTGATATACAATAAATGTGTAAAAATATATAAATAAAAGAAAGAAGAATGTAATTAAGGTGCTGTACAGATACCACCAAGACTTTGCGCTTCATATGACCCAACCAGTTTCCACTGTGCTAAGATGCTCACAATAACAGAACTGTTAATTAAGATTCACAGATAAGTGTGCTGCCCTCACTGTGAAGTTCCAGCACCATGAATTTACGTCGTAATTTGTTTTCCACAGGTCTTTGCGCATATATTCTGCTTATTTATTCCTGCTTTGAAGCACCAACTGTTTTACTGCATGATTAAAAATAAAGTGAATGCGTAGTTGAGGTGTGTTTGCACTCATTATTAACCTCCTCAGTAATTTCTTAGAGCTAAATCAAGCAGTTTATACCTTTTCAGTTATCTGGCAATCCATTTTGTGACAGATTAATTTGGATGAAATTTATAGTTCACCCGAAAATTCGAGAACCACTGAGAATGGATCATTAAAGAAAGTAATATGTATTTAACCCTTGTTGCTTTTCAAAGTACTACTGGAAGTAATTTGAGAAATATTAAAGGAGTAGTTCACCCAAAAATTTAAATTTCGTTTAGTAAGATTTTTAATGTTTTTTAAAGATGTTTCTCATGCCCATCAAGGCTACATTTATATGATCGAAAATACAGAAAAAAATTGTAATGTTGTGAAATATTATTTCAATTTAAAATAACGGTTTTCTATGTGAATAGATTTTAAAAATGTAATTTTTCCTGTGATACAAAGCTAAATTTTCAGCATCATTACTTCAGTCTTCAGTGTCACATGATCCTTCAGGAATCATTCTAATATGCTGATTTATTATCAATGTTGAAAACAGTTCTGCTTAATGTGCTGCTTAGTATTTTTTGGAACCTGTGATACTTTTTTCTCAGGATTCTTTGATCAATAAAAAGGTAAAAAGAACAGCATTTATTTAAAACAGAAATATTTTCTAACAATATGCACTACTGTTCAAAAGTGTGGGGTCAGTAAATTTTCATTTTTTCTTTCTTTTCTTTTTTTTGAAAAAAAAAAAAAAAAATTTATTCACCAAGGATGTGTTAAATTAATAAAAAGTCATAGCATAGATTTAAGTTTTTTAGAAAAGATTATATTTTCAATAAATGCTGTTGTTTTTAACTTGTTATTCATCAAAGAATCCTGAAAAAATATTTGGCAGCACAACTGTTTCCAACATTGATAATTCCAATAATAAATCAGCATGTTAAAATGATTTCTGAAGACTGAAGTAACAGCTTAAATTATACTACATTAAAATAAAAAGCATTATATTGTAATAACATTTTGCAATATTACTTCTTCTGTATTTTTGATCAAATAAATGCAGCCTTGATGAGCATAAGGCTGACTTCTTTAAACAACATTACAAGTCTTACTGATCCCAAACTTCTGAGTGTATGTTACAGTGTATATTCCAGTTTATTCCATTGTTGCACTTTATAGCCTTATATCACTTGCTGGCCAATGGACTGCAGTGAATGGGTGCCATCAGAATGAACTGATAAAAACATCACAATAATCCACAAGTAACCCATATGACTCCAGTACATCTAGAAACCTCTTGTGAAGCAAAAAGCTGAGTGTTTGTAATCAAATCCTGACGGCACCCATTCACTGCAGAGGATCCTTTTGAGAAATTAATGTAATGCTAATTTTCTCCAAACCTTTTAGATGAAGAAACAAACACATCTACATTTTGGATGGCCTGAGAGTGAGTACATTTTCAGCAAATTTTCCTTTTTAGGTGAACATTCATTTTGAACTGAAGTCATTGAATTGAACTCATGATGATTCGTGATGGATATGGAATCGCTTAGTTCTATTTGTGAACTGAATCAAATGATTCATCCAAAAGAATCAGCTAAACTCACAGTTCTCAACTCATAAGCCAGTTCTCAACTCAGACGCTTAATCAAAATGCCACTGTTCTTGAAATAACAGCTTACTGGATTATCATTGAATAATGACTGAAATTTTAATGCGTTCTAAAACACAATGGACAGCTTTTTTCCTGTATGAGCCTTTTTTTTTTTTTGCAAATGACTGATTGTTTTTGCTAGATAAGACTCTTATTCCTTGGCTGAGATTGTGTAGAGTCCTTTGAAGCTGGATTGAAACCTTCAATTTGGACCTTCAACCTGTTGGCTCCCATTGAAGTCCACTATATGGAGAAAAATCCTGGAATGTTTTCCTTAAAAACCTATTTTCTTTTCAACTGAAGAAAGAAAGAAATGTCTTTGATAACATAAGGGTAAGTAGATTTTTATTCTAGAAGTGAACTAATCCTTGAAGTCCAAACATATATGAAAAAAGGCTGTCCATTGTGTTTTGTGAACTAATCATTTAAAAGCTCTGGCGTGGCATGTGAAACAAAATAATGGTGAGTAAATATTAATACAATTTTCATTTTTGAGTCGACTGTTCTTTTAAATTAAATGATTACACGATCAAAACGTCAAACTCACTTTCAAACTCATAGATTTTTAATTCACACCCCGTTTAGATGGCGAAAACAAAGGCTTTTGTCTTGCTCCTTCATTCTGATTAAAGATTGTGCTTTCCTCTTGCTGTTTGTATTGAAGAAAAAAAGCCATTTCTGTCTCTCTTTGAAATAATGAAGAGAGGGATAGAAAACACAATGAGTTCTCTGTTTCAGTTTGCTTTTCAATAGGGCAAAATTGGCGCAGTGAAAAAACAGATTGTTCACTTTATTTCTATTGCTTTGAGTCACGTTTTCTCCAAGACAAACAGAAATGCATTTTCCTTTGTGTAACAAGCACAAGTGGGCTGAGGTTTATCCCCTGGAGACGGCCAAAGTTGTGTACTTGTCACTGAGGCAGCAGTAAGACTGATGGGAAAAGAGTGAAAGAAAGAGAAAGTTGGACTGGGAAGAAATGAGAGAGAGAGAGACAGAACATAACAGTCAATATTTATTGAGTGAACTGTGCTTGCACCCCAGGAGCCCTGTGTCAGATCTGCTGCTTTAATTGGGCAAGGATGGTCACTTACCTGGGTAAGACACATCTCCTCTATTTGATCGCTATTCACTTTAATGTAAGCAGCCCGAGACTCTGTCAGAGTCGTGTTTCCTTTGTGTATGGAAAAATAACAAGTCTCCCATCCCAGCCCTTGAAATCAATTGCGCTTTAATTCAATGAAGATGGTGTGAATCTACGGCAGGCTGGGGAGTATTTGCTGTTTGTTTGTGAAGGGTTTTGTAGAGCAGGAGGGATAAATGTCATGTTGTACTGCTTTGAGTGATGCTCTCGCTCAACTAGAGCATGCTTGATGGTTTTTTGTGCTGGTAAAATGGCACCATTTGTAGTGCTCATGTGTTCGGAGGATTTTTTTTTTTCACAGTTAAAAAAAGTTTTACTTTTAAATTACTTTTAAAAATCTATCTATCTATCTATCTATCTATCTATCTATCTATCTATCTATCTATCTATCTATCTATCATTCTATCTATCTACAGTTTCTATCTATCTATCTATCTATCTATCTATCTATCTATCTATCTATCTATCTATCTATCATTCTATCATTCTATCTATCTATCTATCTATCTATCTATCTATCTATCTATCTATCTATCTATCTATCTATCATCTATCATTCTATCTATCTATCTATCTATCTATCATTCTATCTATCTATCTATCTATCTATCTATCTATCTATCTATCTATCTATCTATCTATCTATCTATCTATCTGTCTGTCTGTCTGTCTGTCTGTCTGTCTGTCTGTCTGTCTATCTGTCTGTCTGTCTGTCTGTCTGTCTGTCATTCAATCTATCTATCTATCTATCTATCTATCTATCTATCTATATATCTATCTATCTATCTATCTATCTATCTATCTATCTATCTATCTATCTATCTATCTATCTCTATCTATCTATGTATCTAATCGTTCTATCTTTTTATCATTCTTTCTATTGTTCTGTCATTTTATCTTTCTGTCATTCTATCTCTCATTCTATCTCTCGTTCTATCTATCTATCTATCTATCTATCTATCTATCTATCTATCTATCTATCTATCTATCATTCTGTCATTCTGTCATTCTTTCTATCTATCTATCTATCTATATATCTATATATCTATCTATCTATCTATCTATCTATCTATCTATCATTCTGTCATTCTATCTATCTATCTATCTATCTATCTATCTATCTATCTATCTATCTATCTATCTATCTATCTATCTATCTATCTATCTATCTATCATTCTGTCATTCTATCTTTCTATCTATCTATCTATCTATCTATCTATCTATCTATCTATCTATCTATCTATCTATCTATCTATCTATCTATCGTTCTATCGTTCTATCGTTTTATCGTTCTATCTTTCTGTCACTCTTTCTGTCAATCTACCAATCCATCTAAAGAACTAAAAAAGTAAATAATTAACTGTCAGCTAACACTCAGTATTCAAGTGGCAATTAAAATGAACAGCATGAAGGAATTATATTATAATTCATCTAGTCGCTATGTCATTAATTCCATAGCAACCAATGACATCTTAATACTTAAGAACAAATGGTTCTTGGACACATGCGTACACACACACACACACACACACACACACACACACACACACACACACACACACACACACACACACACACACTTGTGTCAAAAGATATTCCTCAGTCCAGTCTGCTCAACCACAGATGAAACATTCCATTTGATGTCAGGAGGTGTTCACGCGGCTTTCACTTTGAGATGGTAAAAACTGCCTCCCTTTTGACGTGTTCAGAGCATAGAAAATTTTGCCAGCAAGTTGTATATGAGATGTGTATTTTGAAGTGCAAAAAATGAGAGTCGTGGAATGGCAAATGCATACTCAAAGGTTAAAGAAAACTACTGGAAGGAAAATAATGTCTCCAGGTGCAAAACAAAAACGAAATGAAATATAAATGAAAATTTGGAAATGCTCTACAGTCTGATTTAAAATGATGCTCTGTTGTGGCAGGTATCACTAAGGCCAAAAACTGTACCAAAAAATGAGAAATACTCTGCATTATACAACTATAATACTTTCAGCATTTTAAATGAAAGTAATGGTAAAGGAAATGTCCGTGGACGGAACAACAGGTGCCCATGTACACAATACTGTAGTGCAGTGACTCATGCTTTATGGTTTATGTGCAGAAATATGAAATAGGTCTATTAAAGATCCATGACTGGTGGAATTTGTTTGAAAATATGTTGCTTCCAGAAAAATGTACTCAATTAAAACACTTATATTTTTGAATAGCCATCAATGGAGAAAGCCAGATCTTTTTCTCTGCATCCACCAGACATGCTAACCAGCCAGACCTTGACCTTCAACAAGCGCTTTGCTTCTTTCAATAAATCATATACTGTCATTCAGAAGTCTACAGTCTGTAAGCTTTTTTTTTATTATTATTTTTCGAAAGAAGCCTCTTATGTTCACCAAGGCTGCATTTATTTGATCAAAATACATAAAATCAGTAATGTTGTGAAATAATACTACAGTTCAAAATAACTTTTCAGTTTTTATGTCTTTTAAAATGTATTCCAGTATTCCATTACACAACTGGAGACCCATATGCAACTATTATAGAAGGTTCAAACGTTCACTGATGCTCCAGAAGGAGTACTGCCCTTCAGAAACTACAAAGATACAAGTTTCCCAGAAGACAGAATTTACCCTGATCTTTAAATTCAAAAATTCATAACGCACAGTTTTTCCTTCTGGAGCATCGGTGAGCATTTGAACCTTCTGTAATAGTTGCATATAAGTCCCTCAGTTGTCCTCGATGTGAAAAAATGGATCTCAAAATCAAAGTCATTGTTACAAAGGATTCAAATATACAAAAATGATGAAAACCAAGGTGTTTGTGGGACCTGAAGGATTTCTCTAAAGAACGGCAGGCAGTTTAGCTGTTCAGGACAAACAAGGGACTCATGAACAACTATCACTAAACAAACAAACAAACAAACAAAACACAGTATTAAGAATCAAGTGTACTTTTAAATGGAGTCATTTTTTATAAATTCAACTATTATTTTCTCTTGTATGTAAACATCTTTAATGTGAAATATCTTATTCAGGTCAGTACTAAATAAAAAATAACATGCATTTTGTATGATCTCTCTTATTTTGGTAAAATAATTAACATTTTGCAGATTCCGCAAGTTGTATGTAAACTTTTGACTTCAATTGCAATTACCACAAAAGATTTTTAGGTGGCCTTTTCTATTCATTTTAAGGGCAGTGACGAACTCTAGAGTTAAGTGTTTGGCAAATTTCCTCTTTTGCAGTTTAAAACTGCAACCTGTCATTTTCCAGCCATCTTTACCCACTAGGTTACATGTATTGTTATTCTGACCTCTGTCAAGCAGTACTGCTGTTTTATTTTGCTCTGGAAAGTCCCCAAACTGAGCTGGGCACTAAATGTACAATTGTAACAAGAACTTTTTTGTCTGGTGTTGTATTACTTTCCAAACAATTTCAAGAAAGGATCTATTATTTTTGTCCATTTTGTCACAGTATTGTTAAAAAAGAACTTACAATCTGTGCTGCTGTCCCGACACAAATGTTTTAGAAAGCATTTCGGATACAGACAGAGAACAACTACAACACTGTTGTCTTGGATGGAAGAGCACTGAGACAGGCCATATGATGGGCCATTAAATTTATATATAGAGGGTTAAATGGAGAGATTCTTCAGCTAGTAGATCAGCTGCTCTCTGCACTACTGTCTCAATGTCTAACAGCAATTGAGAGTCTGGAAAACTGTTCACTTCTTTAAATAGACTGATGCATTTGAAAGCTTTTTTGTGTATTGAGTGTAAAAGTCGTATTATGAGAAATTACATGTTTGATAATCGTTTCAAATGTTTCAAAATGTGTTATTTTGTTGTGCCTCAGTCATGTGTGCGAGGCACTGCTGTAAGACTTTTAAAGGTTTAGTGAGAGCAATTAGGCCATGGCCAGCTTTGTTTCAGCATTAGGTACAGCATTGATTTTTCTCACTTACTAACACCAGTTCTGACACAACTTTCAACAGACCAGAACAATCTGTGAGAGTCTGCTTATGTATGTGTGTGTGTGTGTGTGTGTGTGTGTGTGTGTGTGTGTGTTTGAATTTGTTCCGCTGTTAACTTGAATCCTCATTTAACCTGTGGACAGAGTCAGTCTGTGTGAAAAACATGTGCTGTTCACTACTCAATAGTTTTCATTAAATTCATTTCAATTTTACTTAAACTTATTTTAGTTAGAATTTAGAATTTCCTTTAAAGGGATAGTTCACACAAAAATTAAAATTCTGTCATTAAATTAAATTAAATTCTGTCATGTCATTCCAAACCCGTAAGACCACTGTTCATCTTCGGAACACAAATTAAGAGATTTTTGATCAAATTGAAGAGCTTTTTTGACCCTGCATAGACACAATCAAGGCCCAGAAAGTTAGTAAAGACATTGTTAAAATTGTCCATCAGTGGTTCATCTGTAGCTTTATGAAGCTACAAGAGAATAAATTGTTGATTAAAGTCATTATATTTGTTTTCTTTGCACACAAAAAGTATTCTCGTAGCTTTATAACATTACGCTTAACTTATGGACTATTTTAATGATGTCCTTACTACCTTGAACGTGGTAGTTGTGTTGCTGTATATGCAGAGTCAGAAAGCTCTCAAAAAATATTTTAATTTGTGTTCTGTATCTGAACGAATGTCTTATGGGTTTGGAACGACATGAGGGTGAGTAATTAATGACAGAATTTTCATTTTCATTTTTTGGTGAACTGTCCCTTTAAGGATTTATATTTATTCCAAACTAGCATTTTTTGCTGCTTTCACTGTTTTCAAGTCGCTCAGTTTTTTTCTTTTTTTTTTTATGTTCCCACATCTACTCAAACATTTTTGGCTTGTTTTATTGCTGCACAATACCCCTATTTTCTGCTATTTGTTGTAGCTGAGAGAGTTTGACAGACCTAACATTAGTGACTGACAGCAAAAGTACAACCTCCTTTTATGTTGTATTGTTGCATTTCTGTCCACTGATGTTCTATTCAAGTAGTGCATATCAATCAAATTCAGTTATGACCGGGTCTATGATTTGTAACCCTGGACCACAAAACAAAAAAGTCATAAGTAGCATGGGTATATTTGTAGCAATAGCCAACAATACATTGTATGAGCCAAAATGATCGATTTTTCTTTTATGCCAAAAATCATTAGGATATTAAGTAAAAATCATGTTCCATAAAGATATTTAGAAAAAAAATTCTATTGTAAATATATCAAAACATAATTTTTGATTCGTAATATGCATAGGCCATTTCCCAGTATTTAGATTTTTTTTGCACCCTCAGATTTCAGATTTTTTGAATAGCTGTATCTCGGCCAAATATTGTAAAGTTCACATACGATAGAACGAGTGTCCTTGTTGACTTGTGACTGTAATTTGTAATACTCTGTTGTTGATCTGTTGCCATTTTGGCGTAGAAGGTTTCCACCGTTCTGCTACACATAGTGTTTAATATAAAACAGTTTGTCCTCTGTGTGAGGACCAAATAATGCTGCTAATTGTCAATTCCAGCAGCAGTATGATAGTTTTCCATTTGTCTGTCACTTGGCAAAGCAACTGCGCAAAACGGCTTAGCCACTGCAGTAATTCTGTGATCTATGCATAATACATAAATGCAGCTTGCAGCCTGTAGATAGAGAAAACTGTGACAGAAAGAGGTGCCACACCGTCCAATAAACAGCAAACCGGTTAATGCATAAATAAACAGATGCAGAAGCAACAGTGTTTAGTAACAGAATTTTGCTGGATTCAACCTAATTTACTGGAAGAAACAAACAAGAATAATACATGAACAATGGCACCCATTACAACAGCCACAGCGGCAGCCACAATGATGACTTTAAGTGCTCTCGTTGACAAGGGAAGTGACTAAGAGACAGAACAACAGCCTGAAATAGCACCCTAACCCTGCCATGGAGGAGAAGCTGTCTCTTTAGTTACCATTTACCGCTTCCATTAACCTAACTAGGAATGGCGACTATCATTATTGATAAACATTATGCCCTGGCCTTAGGCTATGTCTCATCAGCTCCGTTTCGAAAGGTCTCCTCTTTCTAGCCTGAAGTGAGAGAAGAATGACAGTGAGTTAATGTGAGGGGATGGATGTGTCCCTCGTACCCTTGCCATGTATGACTGCTCTCTTAGATGCCGTTGCAGAGTTAATGCTAGCGGAACTACTTCATCTAGTCTTCAAGGACCTTTCTAAATTTATACAAGTATGCAGAACGTCAACAATGCTAAGGAATGATGGCAGTAATTGCATTTTAGAGGAAATAACCAGTACCGTGACAGGTTTTGTTGTGCGCAAAACATAAAATATAGAGCGGATGAGTGGTTAAAGATCTTGACTGCTACGCTAAAGGTTGTAATTTCAGGTCTCAGATGGCGCAATCCATGCAATAAAACCATTACGCCTTTGAACAAGGCACTTAACCTCAACATTTTTCCTAGAGGCTTGTCCCTGTAGTGAAAATGTGCTGTAAGATGCTTAGAATAAGAATGCGTCTGCTAAAGGGCGAATAATGTAATGTGCCAACGTACAAGAATAGTTCACCAAAAAATGAAGATTTACTCACCCTCAGGCCATCCGAGATGTAGATGAGTTTGTTTAATCATAAGAACAGATTTGGAGGAATTCAACACTGCACTTGCTCACAAATGGATCCTCTGAAGTGAATGGGTGCCGTCAGAATGAGAGTTCAAACACTGGATGGACTGGAGTCATGTGGATTCCCTTACGAAAAAGACATTTTCTTTTTATGAGGTTCTCAGAAATGTGCTTTATATACAGTCAAGCCCGAAGTTATTCATACCCCTGCCAAATTCTGACTTAAAGTTACTTTTATTCAACCAGCAAGTTTTTTTTTTTTTTTTTTTTTTGGACCAGAAATGACACAGGCTTCTCCCAAAAGATAATAAGACTATGTACAAGAGGCATCATTGTAGAAAAAATATTTCTCAGCTTTTATTTACATTTGAACAAAACGTGACATGTTTATTTACATTTGAACAAAAAGTTGCTTTAGCTCCCTCCACAGATTCCCAATTGGATTTAAGTCAGGACTCTGGCTGGGCCACTGCAAAACGTTAATGTTTTTGTCTGCTAACCATTTCTTCACCACTTTTGCAGTGTGTTTTGGGTCATTGTCGTGCTGAAATGTCCACTGGTGCCCAAGGCCAAGTTTCTCTGCAGACTGCCTGATGTTGTTGTTGAGAATTTTGATGTATTGCTCCTTTTTCATGGTGCCGTTTACTGTGATTAGGTTCCCTGGTCCCCCGGCTGAAAAACACCCCCATTAGGTTCCCACCACCATGTTTGTGTTACGGTTTGACGTGCAGGATGAGACGAGACGATATACACAATAAACACTATTTTAATATAATTCTCAAAGATGAACAAGGCAGGAACAGGCAGGAACACAGATGATAGTCCTCACACGAGTAACATATAACATTAACAAAGACCGACGGTGAACTCATAAAACAGATAGACTTTTAAAGACACACTAATCAACAGACACAGGTGACACAGATGACTAATGATACAAGGACAGGTGCTAGAAATAATGATGAGGGCTAAACCAAATGACACAGATCAACGGGGGGGAAAACAAATGGGATAAACCAAAGACATGAACTGACAGAACTGTGACATTACGCCCCCCTCCGAATAGGCGCGTCCTCGCGCCGTAGAAAAAGAAAAACAAAACAGAAAAGAGGGGCGAAAAAAAAGGAAAATGTCCATGGTGGCTTCGGCGGAGGACGCCACCCCAGGAGGGGGACCAAAACAAAAGTCCAGGTGAAAGACAGTACAGTCCAGAGGGGCGACGACGGAGGGAGGAGCCAGGGAGGACATGGGTGGGGCGTAAGGCAGGAGGAACTGACCCAGACCGCAGCCATGATGACGGCCCACTGTGGAGCCGACGGAGGGAGGAACCATGGTGGATGAAGGCGTGCCGACTCCATGGGGCCGACCGACAGAGGCGGAGCAGATGGAGAAGGAGCCCGAGGCGAAGACGGAGAGCCGATGATCCGGGGTGACGCCGAGGATCCGGAGGGCCAAGGTGGAACAGGCTCTGGCGCCCGAGACGGAGGCGGAGTCCCGGAGATCCGCGGCGGAGCCGGAGCGACAGAGGATGGAGGCTGTGCCCGCAGGAAGGAGGAGTCCCAAGGAGCCGGTGGGACGGCGCGACGAGGCACAGCCGGAGGAGCAGAGTCCTGAGGTGACGATGGGGTGACGACTGACCAGGGCGGAGCCGAAAAGACGATGGAGCCCGGTGGAGCTGGTGGATCGACGGGCGACGGTGTAGAGGAGGGCGTCGAGAGCCGTGGTGGAACCGCGGGGTCGAAGGGCCGAGGCGGAGTCCAGGACTCGGAGGCTGGAGGCGGAGCTGAGGGATCCTCCAGCCGAGACGCTGATGGTAGCTGGCAGTCCCGCGGCGAGCCCACTGCACAGGTGGTGGGCTGAGGGTGAGCTGAGGGGCTGTCAGGGGACAGCGGCGGCCAGACGAACATGGCATCAGATGACAGAGGGTGGGTGGGTGGGAATTCCGGGCAGACAGGACAGACGGATATTTCCATATCAAAGTCAATTAAGTTACCAGAGTTATCTTCGATGAGATCCGAGAAAAAGTCTATTAAGTCCCCAGAATTAGGTCCAAGCTCACCCTCAGTGGTGGTGCAGTGGGCAGGGCTCTCTATCGCCCTCTCTCGCTCCACGTGGCAATCCACCGTCGCCGATGTTGCAGTCGGCTCTCGCACCTGGTCAGATGGGTCAGGCTTTGGCTCTGTCGCTCTCGGCTCTGGCTCTCCATCTGCGGTGGGTTCGGGCTGCAACTCCGCATGTCGGGGTGATGTTTGGCTGGGTTCTGGGTCTGGAGTGGGGCTGACGTCCTCCTTGACGATGTCGACAGTCCAGGATGACTGGCAGGACGCCAACACCCACTCGATGACATCCGGCAGGCTCTCTTGAGGACCCTCCCCGGATAGCAGCGCCTTGGTGGCAGAGTTCAGTCCTAGGCGGTAGTGGACGCATAGGCTGCTATCCGGGAAGTGTGACTGGTTTGCCAGGAAGAGAAACTCACGTGTGTGGTCCTCAAGAGAGCGTTCCCCCTGCCTCAGGAGGATCAGGAGAACTGTGGGGTCCATGAAGAAAAACCAAAAAAAACAAAACACTGAGGCTAACAAAACGAAAAAATAAACGTAGGGGAAGGTGCCGGAAAAAACTGTTTCGGTCGGTCTTTCTGTTACGGTTTGACGTGCAGGATGAGACGAGACGAGACGATATACACAATAAACACTATTTTAATATAATTCTCAAAGATGAACAAGGCAGGAACAGGCAGGAACACAGATGATAGTCCTCACACGAGTAACATATAACATTAACAAAGACCGACGGTGAACTCATAAAACAGATAGACTTTTAAAGACACACTAATCAACAGACACAGGTGACACAGATGACTAATGATACAAGGACAGGTGCTAGAAATAATGATGAGGGCTAAACCAAATGACACAGATCAACGGGGGGGGAAAACAAATGGGATAAACCAAAGACATGAACTGACAGAACTGTGACAGTTTGACAGTGGGGATGGTGTTCTTAGAGTTGAGGGCTTCTCCTTTTTACGCCAAATGAAGGCTACATCATTGTGGCCAAACAATTCATCTGACCATAAAACAAAAGACCAGAAGTCTTCTTCTTTGTCCAGATGAGCATTTGCAAAGGCCAAGCGGGCTTTTGTGTGCCTTATCTGGAGAAGTGGTGTCCTCCTTGGTCTGCGTCCGTGGAACCCAGTGGTGTGCAGTGCCTGTTGGACTGTCTGCCTTGAGATGTTGCCACCAGCAGAGCCCAGGTTCATCAGGATGGCCTCTTTTGGGAGACGCCTGTGTCATTTTCGGTCAAAAAAAAAAAACTTGCTGGTTGAATAAAAGCCTATAACCCTAACCTCTCAGAAATATACTTAAAATGACATTTAAGTGTACTTGACTTATACTTAGAAAAGTATATTTAAGCTATACTTGTGCTCTGAGAATCCGTGTTTTCATTGTTATACACAAGGGGTGCTATGACACATCTTCTGTACAGAATATCCAAAAGACAAGTGAAGAAGAAACCAAAACAACAGATGCTTCCAAATGTAATCGAACACAATTGTCAGACATAAAACAGCATGAAAACCATAGATATGTAAAACTGCGTAATGTTATGGAATAAAATGATGACCCGTGAAGAGGTAATAATGACTGTGAAGCTTTGGGGTGTTGATCAACTCCAGCATTTTGATTATCATGAATAGTCTTTTTTTTTTAGCTTTTTGTTTAAAATGTTGTTTATTTATTTATTTTTTAAATTTATGACACTAACCCACATTCAAGTTTTATAAAAGAGTGCATGAAGCTAGAATAAAATGTTTTTGTTTACAAGTCAATCAGATGCCCTATTCTGTCTTTGATGTTTTGTGAATTCAGATTTTCAAATAATATATACAAATTAATACCCAAATAGGACCCAAATAGTTCACTTAAAGAAAACTTACGAGTATGCTTGCAGTATAGTAAACTATCAGTATACCTATAAGTTCACTTTTAGTATACTTGCAGTACACACTAAAAACATACATGTTGTGTACTCAAAGTTTACTACTGTTATACCTAAAGTGTACTTAAAAGTATACTTTTATATACTAGAAAGTTGGCCAATTTAGTCCCAAGGTGTATTGAAATAGTACACTTAAAAGAATACTACTAGTACACTGATATTTGTATACTTACCCCATAAAGTATACTTAAAAATATACTTTAACTACTTTTAAGTATACTTCATAAAATAAACTTATACTTATTTTTGGTAAGGGTTACTTTGATGTTTTATCAGCTTTGGACTCTCTTTCTGACGGCACCCATTCACTGCAGAGGATCCACTGGTGAGCAAGTGATGTAATCCTAAATCTATCCAAATCTGTTCCAATGAATTTTTTTTTTTTTTTTGGTGAACTGTTCGTTTAAAATGAATCAGCTGTTATTAAAATGCAAAGTGAAACTGTAGAGCGTTATTTAACTTGAAGTTAACATTTAAAAACATATTTAGCTCTGAACTGTAGGGTTCATTAAACGCTAGTTTGTGATATTCGGGAATAAACCACAGCCTGAGTGGAAAGACATGGCTAGATCATCAACAAAAAATGACTGGCGTTTATATTTCCCAACAGAAACCTAATGATCCTTATCAGAAATACTTCTTTTTTGCCTCCCCAGAAGTTTATAGTTATCATCATATGCTCTATACCGCACAATCCATTAGGAAAACTACTATCTAACATCACATTCAGCACTTAGCTAATTGAATCTTTCACTTTTCTTCAGACACAGGCTGTACGGATACCAACTGTTTGTAATTGGAGAAATGCAAAAACGGCAATAAATGCTGTTTCTAATGGCAAAACCTAGATGTCTGCAAATATGGCCAGAAGCTGACACTGCCTGCTTGTGCTGAACCGTACTGGGTAAGCTTTGCTTCGTTGCCTCCACTTATAATCTGATAACAAATTTTTTAGAGGCTATTATGCTTTCTTTGCACAAAGTGAGTGAACGGTGACCCTCTATGGAACTGGTCAATTGGGTAAAAGCACTGCTGCAACAAGCATTTATTCAAGACCACAATTTAACAGCAACTGTTGATTCTTGCATGTAGAGATAAAATAACAGCAAATCAGTTGAGAATCAAATACTTGAATTAAAAGATTTACAGTAGATGAGCAGTGTTGCCTGACAACAACTGCAATCTTAAAGGGGTTGAAAATTCAGAAAATTCTGTCAATAATTACACACCCTCATGTCATTCCAAGCTTGTAAGACTTTTGTTCATCTTCAGAACCCAAATTAAGATATTTTTGATGCAATCCGTGAGCTTTTAGATTTTTGATTAAATTCTTGATGCACGTTCACAAAGTTTCACAATGGTACTGTTGTGAATATGCGTCAAAGGCTGACAGGGAAGAGAAGAAATAATTAAATAAAGTCTTCATTTTTATTTTCTTTGCTCACAAGAAGTATTCTAGAACAAAATTAAGGTTGAACCACTGGGCCTTGAACATGTCAGTTGCATTGCTGTCTATAGGGTAAGAGACCTCTAGCTGCAAAGCTGCAGTGAAACTAGTATTTTGCACTATTATTCACAAGACAGAAATACAATAAATTATTTTAAATTCATAAATGTATTTATAAAAGAGTATTGAAAAAATGTATCATGATTTCCAAAAAAATATTAAGCAGCACTGTTATGTATGGAAGCCTGTTTATACCACTGAATAAAAAATAAAAAAAAGGTTATTGTGACTTTTTATCTCACAATTTTTTTCTCTAAGTTGTAAATTTGTATCACACAATTCAGACTTTTTTCGTAGAATTGTGAGATATAAACTCGCAATCGCAGAATTGCAAGAGAAAAAAGTCAGAATTGCATGATATAAACTTTATATATCATGCAATTCTGACTTTTTTTCTCGCAAAAGCAACTTTTTATCTCACAATTCTGACTTTCTTTCTCGCAATTGCAAGTTTATATCACGCAATTCTAACTTTTCTGACTTCATAAATCGCAATTGTGAGTTTATCTTACAATTCAGACTTTTTTTCTTGGAATTGTGAGTTTATATCACGCAATTCTGACTTTTTTTTCGTAGAATTGTGAGATATAAACTCGCAATCGCGAGCTATAAAGTCAGAATTGCGCTATATAAACTCAATTATGAGAAATGAAGTCAGAATTGCAAGATAAAAAGGTGTAGCTGTGAGAGAAAAAAGTCAAAATTGCGTGATAAACGTTGCAATTGCGAGTCAATTATTTTTACGTGCAATTGTGACTTTATTTCGCAGAATGGGAGTTTATATCTTACAGTTCTGAGGATAATGTCAGAAAAGTCTGAATTGCGAGTTAAAAAGTTGCAATTACGAGTTATAAAGCCAGAATTGCGAGATATAAAATGGTTTCTCAATTCTTTTTTCATGCAATTGTGTCTTTATTTTGCAGTTCTAACTTTATTTCTCAGAATTGCAAGATAAGAAGTCACAATTGGGTGATATAAACTTTATTTCGCAACTGCAAGTTTATATCACACAATTTAGACTTTTATATCACAATTCTGAGAAAAAAAGTCAGAATTGCATGATATAAACTTGCAATTGTGAGAAATAAATTTAGAATTGTGAAATAAAAAGTCACAATGACTTTTTTCTTTTTTTATTCAGTGGCGGAAACGGGCTTCAATGGGGTTTTCAAACTAATTATTAATTAATATTTAATGATCAACATGAATCGTGTGACACTGATTGCAAAGCTGAATTTTCAACATTACTTCAGTCTTCAAAGGAATAACTGAAATTCTAAAATATATTAAAGCAGTCATTTTAAAGTGTAACAGTATTTCACAATTTTACTGATTTTATGCACTTCGATCAAACAAATACAGCACACAGCCTTGATGAAAATCTAAGAGACTTCTTTCAAAAACACAAAAACAGCTGACCCCAAACCTCCAAATAATAAGCTTTCCTTTTTCTTGATTGAAAACACAAACTTAAGATGATGTAGACTGTTGATTTATTTTATCGGCAAGATTTGTAGTTGTTCAGCATCTTGGGTTTCAATGAAATCAAGGATGTTTGGCCTTCTGTACAACAGAGTCAGTGTCACAAGCTGAGTAGTGAAAGTATTTCCTTTTCATTTTACATCATAACATTTATTCGATTGAAATATTTTAAAGTGCTGAAAATGGCATATATCCAGATTTAAAAAAAAAAATGTGATCCCAGACTCCACTGTGTGTATATCCTGAATAATGCTCTTCCAGAATAATCTAATAAGAGTTTCAGTGCAAAGTCATCCAGTGGCATTCAGACAGACAAAGACTTCAGAATGAGCTTCAAGACTGCTGGTTCATTAACTGATTGCCTTTAGCTACAATTTAATTTGTTCACTATGATAGAGATCACTGGTAGACAGGGGATAAGGGCTATTGATTCCAGATGATTTGTCCTTATAGAGCAGACTCGGGCTAAGTACGTGTGTGACTGTGAATCACTGTGAAATGTGGTAATTGGAGAACATGCTAAGGACATTGCAGTTGCTTTGGCTATTTTTGCCACTTTGATTTAATTACGTATGTAATTAGCACCATCCAGTCTGTTTTACAGTAAACTAGTTATATTTTTAAGGATATGATATTTTGCATCTGTCTGAAGGCAAGAATTAATGAGAGATTATGTTTTCTTTCCATTTTACATTTTATGACCTCATTAAACCTACATTTTTAAATTGGCATTACAACTTGCTAACAGAAATCAAATTAATATGACTATTTACAACATGAGTAACAAAAGAGGTTTTGACGTCAGACATCTATTCTTTCATTCATCGGTATGAAGTTATCAAAATGAATTTGCATTCGGACGATATTTCATGCAGGAATGCACTCAAAGGAAATTAAATATAAATCAACATCTTGCCCTGGCAGTTTGTATCTAGAATGATGTTTCATGCTAGTTTATTTCTGTCAGTGATTTATGTAGCCTTTTCCCCCGTCTTTGTGCCGTGTACGGAGCATCCCATCTCTTGACATGTTGACTACTGGAATTAAACAAAAGCTGACAGGATTGAGCAGTTACCCACAATTCTGTTTCATGTGGTGACAGGAATAGAGCCAGGCTTCTGTAGTAATGGACATGATAGCAGGGAGGAAATAGAGATGCTATGACAGCCAAAACTCCATGCCTCTTAATATGTGAACGCAAAATATGATGAGATGTCATGAGTAATATTGTGAAAAAACAAACAGCATTTTTTTTTCTCTTCTTAAGTAACAATGGACAAAGACTAGGCCTCAGTTATACTTTTCTATTTTTTAAATGCAGAGATCTCTTTGGAGGTTAAAAAGTATGAGAATAATTAAAAAATGTTATGAATATGCAATATTTTATTATTATTTTACTAACGCAACTTAAAACTTTGAATTGGATACATACGGATACATATTATGAGATGTTGTGATGTGAGACATATGAGATGTTAAGATGAACTAATCTTCGCATTTGGTTCAACTGAAGCGTGCCAAGGCTTAATCCTCATTCATATCACAACAGTGTGGTTCTCCTTTATAATCAAGTGGATGGTGGCGATGCACATGGAGTTTCGTGTTAGCTGTTAAAATAAGCTGAACTAATGAATGGCAGCTATCATATCAGCCTTTGTCTTCACACTTATTATACAGGCTTATGATGAGAGCTCAGATGCTTTACTTGTGTGGCAAATATTTTTTTATAGCATATGGCTTTGTCATTCTGCTATACCTTGGTTAATTTATGTCACCTATTATCACATTTTGATAATTTTGTCAGATGTGTTACTTTCGATACTTTCGTAGCACATTGTGTTTGCTATCATCAAGTCATTTCTAACAATTTACAATTTTTAAGCCATTTGGATGCACCATTTTTTATAAGACGATTTCATCATTTACCATTGGCTTTGATCACTTTTCTAAATCATTTTCCATGTAGTCAAGTATTTGCTTTACAATGTGAATTTGACTGAAAGCCTGTATACCCCCCAGAAAACAAAAATATATATAAATGAAGGATATCATAAAGTGTAACTCACCCTTTTTCTTTTTTTTTAGTTTATTATTTAACAGAAACATTTAGCAATATCATGGCTGAGCACTACCTGCCAAATATTTAGTAACACTTTTTTCTGATGATATTAAAAATATTTAGTAACACTTTATGTTACTGTAGCTATCATGAAGTCAGTTAAGTGTATGAGTGTAAAATGTTGCATACACAAAATGCTCACTTCTGGGTAAAATATGAACAAACCCAGTGATTTGGGATGTTTTCACCCATTGGCTGGGTTTAATGTTTAATTTTAGTTTTATTTAATTGAACTTACTATATTGCTAAAAATGAACCCAAAATAGGTTAAAAATTAACATTTATTAATATGTTAAATAAATTAACATTTATTAATAGGTTAAATAAATAATTATTAAATAATAAACTTTTTTTAAATAGCTTATTATTAAATGTTACAGTTTGATTATTGCTAATGCTTCTAGTATTTAACCCAACCGCTGAGTCAAAACAACCCAGTTGCTGAGTTTGTCCATATTTCACCCAGTGCTGGGTTGTATTTAGCCCAGCAAATTTTAAGGTGTACACTCTAAAAAATGAGTTAAAAACAAACATTTCTAGGTTATTTGGCAACCCAGCGCTGGGTAAATATTGAACAAAACACATGGGGGTTCATCATTTGTATTGACAGTAAAAATTACCCAGCACCTGGGTAAAAAATACTAAAAATAACCCAATAAAATGACCCAACAAGCTGAACCCAGCTTTTAGGTTAAAAAAAATAACCCAGCATTTTTAGAGTGGAATAAAACTACCAGTGCCTGGGTCAAAAATACTAAAAATAACCAAATAAAATGACCCAACAAGCTGAACCCAGCGTTTGGGTTTAAAAAAATAACCTAGCATTTTTAGTGTATGCAGACATAAACCATAATTTCTTAACAGATAAATAATAAAAATAGTAATTATAAAGAATGAATGTTCAGTTGAAGTCAAAAGTTTACATACACCTGGCAGAATCTGCAAAATGTTTATTTTATTTTTACCAAAATAAGAGGGATCATACATAATGCATGTTATTTTTTTATTTAGTACTGATCTGAATAAAATATTTCCCATAAAAGACTTTTACATATAGTTTTAATAGTTATAGAAATTACCCTGTTTTTAAAGTTTACATACACTTGATTACTGTGCTGTTATCTGAAATATCCACTGCTGTTTTTTTTTTATTTTTATAATAGTTGTTTACGAGTTCCTTGTTTGTCCTGAACCGGTAAACTGCTCGCTTTTTTTTTTTTTTCTCAGAAAAGTCCTTCAGGTCCCACAGATTCTTTGGGTTTTCATCATTTGTGTGTATTTGAACCCTTTCCAACAATGACTGTATGATTTTGAGCTCCATCTTTTCACACTGAGGACAACTGAGGGACTCATATGCAACTATTACAAGGTTCAAATGCTCACTGATGCTTCAGAAGAAAAAAAGATGCATTAAGTTCAGGGTAAATTTGACTTATTTTGTCTTCTGAGGAACATATAAGTATTTTTTGTAGTCCCTGAAGGGCAGTACTAAATAAAACAAATATGGTGTTTACACAAAATAAGAAATGTACACATCCTCATTCCATTCAAAAGTTTTCACCCCCGGCTCTTAATGCATTTAGTTTCCTTCAGAAGCATCAGTGAGTATGTCAGCCTTCTGTAATAGTTGCATATGAGTCTTTCAGTTGTCCTCAGTGTCAAAAGATGGATCTCAAAATCATAGTCATTGTTGGGTTCAAATACACATAAATGCTGAAAAACCAAATAATCTGTGGAACCTGAAGGATTTTTCTGAAGAACAGCCAGCAGTTTAACTGTTCAGAACAAACAAGGGACTCATGGACAACTATTATTTTCTCTTGTGGCTTGTATGTAAATGTCTTTGTGATGCTTTATGTTATATCTAATTAAACCCAGTACTAAATAAAACAATAGCATGCATTTCGTATGATGCCTCTTATTTTGGTAAAATAATTAACATTTTGCAGATTCTGCAAGGTGTATGTAAACTTTTGACTCCCTGATACACTTCCTCAACACAAGGGAACAATCTGGCAAGTTTGCGCTCTGTCTCATTGATTCACTTCCTCTACACAATGAAGGCAACCCTTGCAGGATTTAATGCCTACCTCTTGTAGGTATTTTGACTAGGACTTCTCCTTTAACACTTTAATCATCTAACATAAACTTTACACTTATAAAAATATTAAAATCTGTATTCCCTATTCCCTTCAAAACCAAAACAACAGAAAACACAGATCAATGCAAGCATTTAGTTCTTTTGGAATCAAAACCCCTTTTTTGTTCTTTTTAAATTTGGAATAGCAAATATCTGAGTGTTCTTACCACCCTGGGCAGACCTGGCTGAACAACACAAACTAATTATGTAAGCAAAAACTGCCTACCTTTTTTAGTGGCCACTGTTTGCGTTGCTCAGTCCTGACAGCCCAAAATGGTCTTTCACCCGTGCTCCTTTCCATCCTGTTCGTGACGCCAATATGAGGTGGTTTTTCCCTCGCTACTTTGAAAGATCACATAAGTCTTGGGGTTTTGAAGCCAGAAGATAAGACTTTATTAACAAAGTAACAAAGAATGAGAAACCCTGCAGGAGAATCTACCCGATCTCTATTGGTGTCCTCTTTTATATATTTTTCTTCAAGGCGTGTTCTGTACATTTCATACATATGGTTAATGTTCTCATTTTTGGCCGTGCCTCCAGTTTACTTGTCTTGTTAATGTTCCCATTTTAGGCCGTGCCTCCAGTTGACTTGTCATTAGCCATTTACGTTAAGGTCAAACCAGGAATGTGCAGCTTAGTTAAGGTGGAGGCCCCCCTCCTATAGCTTGTGTCTAAGGTCGAACCAGGGATGTGCAGCTTAAGCATATTAGGTGTATCTGCACATTCACAGAGGCAATGCATGATTTTAATAGTGAAATAACTTGATGTATAAATGGGCATCGTCACATTGATTATACTTGATTTTAATCAATAAAAATCTTCCTCAAGTGATGTCAAAGTGAAACAATGAGTTGCATATGAGGAGTGTACATAGATACAAAAGCACTAAATGAGGAGTCTTGTTGCTTTTGTTTGTATTACCATCACCTGTGCACTCTGCAGGTGCAGGTGGGTTTCAGTGACAGGTGGTTGTTGGAAAAGGGAGGGGGATGGTTTACTGTGGGGCCTCGAGGGCTGATGGGGGAAATGCTTTGCCGCGGAAGTATTGTGCCTGACACATGCTCCGTCTGCTGCCTCTGCGCCGACCCCTGCCTCTTTTGTTATGCTGATTAAGGCAACAGGCAGTCTTTTGTTCAAGTCAAAGAACGCGAGAGAGAAAAAGAAAGAGCACGAAGGGATGGTCACGCTCCCTGTGACCTATAGCCCCCCAGTCTCCTCTTCTTTAACGTCACAAGGTGCGCGCAACAAAAACGAGCCACCATCAGCTGAGTTCTTCACATCGCGACGCGCGGGAGCGAGCGAGCCACCATCTGCTGAGGTTATCACACTCGTCCAACTCTTCCGTTCACATACACACACAAATACGCTCGCGGTGGACTTATAGACGCTCGTTTATGTCATTTCTAACTGCTAGGACTAATGGATATTGTGATATGTGAGAAGAGGACTCTTTAACTGATTTGAAGCCGAGAAGCGCGAAAAGGGACGCCGAGCCAATACATAGAAGCTGGTTGCTCTAACGGTCGCCGTTGTTATGAAAATCATAGGGAAAACGTGAAAACGGACTCTCAAAAAACTTGAAGCTTTTAAATGGACTCTTTCACGTAAGAAAAACACAAAAACTAAGAAAAGGAGCTCCGTTCCCTCAAACAATCCGTTGGTTTCAGAACTTGGACAGCTCCCTCGTTCATCCGCCTACACAGAGTAACAAACCGACCGTGAGAGGATTCATCGAAACTATCGCACCAAACCGACTCAGTTCTTCTCGGTATTGACTCCCTAAAACATCGCGACGCCATGGACGGTGTACTTCAGGGGGAGAAGCAGCTTTTTGAGAAGTTCTGGAAGGGCACGTTCAAAGCCGTGGCGATGCCGAGACCGGAGAGCATCATAGTCGCCAGCATCACTGCACGGAGAGCCGTGACAAAGTGAGTTCTTTAGCTTCAGGCTTCTTATGCCCTTACTTACTTTATATCTTGAGAATTAAAATAATTTTGTTTCAGAATGCCATTTTAATGGCTTGAAAAATCTTGACGTTCGAAGTATCAGACTTTGTTCTTTTTGAAGTCCCATAGACGTTTCTTTAATTGCTGCTCTCTTTGTATTTGTTTCATTGTCTACAGTGTGTTTTGGATTGGGAGCTCAGTAAACTCTTCTCATTTGTTTTCCCTCACTGTTCATGCAACTTTTTGTCCCATTTTCATATCCCACAAACACAAATACTGCCTGTGCTCTACATTCATCATTGGCTGTCCTTCACTGGAGGCCAGTCAGTTTCACTTGTGCACACATAAGTGCACAGCAGAGCGAGAGGCTACACAGAGTCCTAATGAATCAAGTCAGAGTAGAGCCCTTCATCATGCCCTTAGGTTAGGACATGAAGATGATCTCAGCGCCTTCTCCTTCACCCATGAATTAGGAGGCATGGCAGCGTGTCGAATAGAGAGAAAAGGCGAAATAGCAATAGAGAAACTGGGGCTTTGCTTCCTTTTCCTTTATTTCCTGTTAATCAGGATCAAGCCTTACTCCTCACTCATTATGCCGGTAAGGATTGCGTAAGTGATTTGTGATTCACTCTTGTTCCCTATGTGCATGTATCTTTTCGTGTACTGGTTAACTCATCCCGCAGTCTCGGGGAGACTGGAGTTTTACAGTGCTTTGTACACTTTATGCCTTATCAAGGCACTGGTTGAACGTGATTAAAAAAGCTGCATATTACAATTCATTTTAAATTTGAACATTTGTGACCCTGGACAACAAAACCAGTTGGAAGTAGCATAGGTATATTTGTAGCAATAGTCAAAACTATCAGTTTTTAAAATGCCAAGAATCATTAGGATATTAATTAAAGATCATGTACCATGAAGATATTTTGTAAATTTCCTGCCGTAAATATATAAAAACTTAATTTTTGATTAGTAATATGCATTGCTAAGAGTATTTAAATTTTTTTTGCACTCTCAGATTTTTAAGATTTTAAGATTTTTATCTCTGCTAAATATTGTCCTAACAAACCATACATCAATGGAAAGCTTATTAATGAAATGATATAGCTTTAAAATGATATACATTTCAATAAAAAAAGACCCTTATGACTGGTTTTGTTGTCCAGGGTCACATTTAGTAGTGCAGTAGGACAAAGATTAGATTGGAGTCTGTTAGCGCATAAATGCTCGATCACTACACTCTAAAAATGCTGGGTTAAAACTAACCAAGCGCTGGGTGAAATACGGACAAACCTAGCAACTGGGTTGTTTAACTCAGCCTTCTGGGTAGTTTTATTTAACTAAACTGTTGCTTAAAAGTTACTATATTTTCAGTTTAAAACAAACCCTAATTAGGTTGTAAATTAACATACATTAATATGTTCAATAAATGGTCATTTACTAATAAGTTGAATAAATAATAATTAAATAATACACATTTTTTTAATTGCTTATTAATAAATGGTTACCTTTTGATTAGTGCTGATGCCTCTAGTCATTATGTGTCTGATTTACAACCTATTTTAGGTTTAAGCCAGCCATATAGTTTTAAACAAAACAAATAAAACTACCCAGAAGGATGGGTTAAACATTCTATCAACTTAATCGCTGAACATAACAGAACAACCAAATCACTGTGTTTGTTCATATTTACCCAGCGCTGCATTGTTTTTATTCCAGGATCTTTAACCCATTGTAGTCGAAATCTATCACAACCTGCTGCTTTCAAGTTCTCAGTGTTCTGTAAAAACAGAAAATGTTTCATTGTTTAAGGACGTTTTTGTTCCTTGAACTGAAGTAGAAGTAGTCATTAAAAGTGGCTTAAATAATATTACTGACCTTAAGAATAAAACTTATTGTTTAATATGTAGGTTACTTGATTAAACATTTATTAAACGTTCACACAATTTAAATTATGTAATCATTTACTCACCCTCATGTTGATCCAAACACACACAAATCTTTTTTGCAAAATGTTTTGTGAAATCCATAATAAAAGTAAAATGGTTCAGTCTGTGTAAATGATGACAGGATTTAAATTTTTGGATGAACAATCCCTTTAGACTGTACAAAAAAAGTCAAAATATTTAGAACTCTCAGAGGGAATCTTAAGATTAAGAATTCACATTGTTAATTTTGCCTCTCCTCTCTGTCATTAGTCACTTCCTCTCTATCTGTTTATCTCACTGTGATCATTTACATATTCATAAGGCTACTCACCCTTCAGGGCACACCTGACGTTGATGTTGATATGTACAAGGTTGGTAACGACAGCAACATTTACAACCCAACCAATGTCGCTGATTTAACCAGTGCCTTCTGCAAAATCAGCATTCAGGTTCGCCTTGGTTGTTTTTACCACAGGCAGCTCAGACAAGACATAGACATTCTAAGACGTTAAAATGGCTGAGAAATAAAAGGATTTCTTTCAATTTGCAGTAATAAATCACCGCGCATAAGGCCCATTAGCTTGTAGTATCAGCTGCATGACTGGAGAAACATCATTATTGGTTATGTCAGCTGAAAAATGCTGGCCACCTATGCGTACATTTAGCCCACTTTCCCCCCGCTTTACACATTTTTTCTCGACTTAATCGACCGTATTTCATTTTCTTATTCCTCCTCCTCCTTTTCCCGTGGTGTCACTGAGCTTTAAAGAGGCCCACAGCGCAGGGCAATTACAAAGGGTGTTGCTGATCCTCCTCTGTAGACCTAGTGTTTGCCGGCAGGGCTAGAGAGATGAGTTCACTCTCGTGCAGCCAGAGGGTCCTGCCCCCAGCCACTGTAGCCCCACAAGCTGTTCTTCTCAGTGGCAAACCTCATTAAAAATGCAGAGGGTTTTAGTTGGACTGAGTAGACGTGTGTTTGTGTGGGTTAGGAAGCAGATGGCCCATGGGAGAAAGGGTAAGGGGGAAAACCCCATCCCCTAGCAGATGCTAGTTTAACGAGAAGAAGAATAAAGAGATTAGGGTAACCAACCTGGTAATGGAACTGCACCCAAATGCAAAAGAAGAGAAATTGCTATACTATAGGAAATAGAAATCCAGAATATACAGTTGCAATCTAAATTATTCAACCCCCCAGAAACTTATAAAAACTGCTTACTGGCATATTAAAATAGGATTTTTTTTAATAACACAGCTATGTCATAATTATCCAACCCCTATTCAACATTGCAGTTTTAAAGACACTTATTTTTATGGTGGGGAACAAAATTGAAACACAATTAAGTCTCTAAAGAAACTCTCTAAAAAAAAAAAAAAACATAATTAGCTTAGGATGTTACACATACATGCATTTAGCCCATGCATGTGCTGAAGCTGAGTAGCAAATATGGCAAAATCAACTAAGCTCTCACAAAATTTTATTATATTAAAAAGTGTAAGACATTAAAAATTTCAAGGAATGGGCCAAGATTGCAGTAGAGAGGTGACAGAAGCTTCTAAGCGCTTACAGGCAGCTTTTATTTATTGTTTTAAAGAATAAAAGATGATAATTTTGAACATTAACGTTTAGAGCCAATTCAATTTTTTTCATTTTTCATCAGCTTACGTTCTCAGAATTACTTTAAATATGGATGAATAAACTTTCTCCAGTAGTTTACTGATGCCTTTGTTGAACTGTTTTCACAAAATGTTGTTCTCTGCAGCAAAATGTATTGCAGGTCAAGGGGGTTGAATAGTTTTGATTGCAACTGTATATATGTTTTATTGTGCACTGAATGACAGAGATACATGAGTTTGGCTTTAAATATATTTGTTTAACTTTAGTGTTTGTAATAAATGTTGTTTATAATAAATGCACCTATAAATAGTTTTTATGCTTACATTTTGCAATCCTGTTCTGTTCCGAATGCCATTTAAGTTTGTGGGATTTGCTTTGCAGTGTGGGGAACTAAAATACAGTGTTTAAATAAATGTTTAATTCAATTTTCTGGTATTTCAATTTTTTTTCTCTTAATGATGTTTTATTAACAAAGTTCGGGAGGAGCACGTCAGATACTTAGCCTAATTAACACAGCTGGAACTCACTCAAGTCAATCTACGTCATGCATAAATACAGCTGACTTACCTCTACCCATTTGACGGATTATCAGCATCCCTCCACCACCCCATCTCCTCACTCCGAGTTCCTTCTACACATATACATGGGGGGGGGGGGGGTACTCTAGGTTCGGGCCATTCCCGAGCTCGGAGCCCTTCCCTGGACAGCACGCCAAACACGCTTTACATACTCCAGCTAATTATATGTAAGTGTGAACTCGTGAAACAATGCAATTTTGACCCTGGAAAATGTGGTACTGCTTGCTTAGAACGTAGTGAAAACAAGCCTGTCATCTTTAAACCTCAAATTGCTTTTCGAATCGACCTGCTATCATTCAAGCTTATTTTATTGGCCTTTTTAACAATAATCTTCTGGGAAGTTTTATTTTTCTTGAAGACAAAAGGTTTGAGCATGTTTGCTTTGAGAAGCAATTGAGTTTATTGAGTTGCTTGTTTCTAAGATTGATCGTTGCTCTGCTATCGATTTGACTGGATGACACTAAATGAAATTAAGACTGCGGTTACCCTTTTGTTCATTGTCGTAACCCAATCAGCATGTGTAAGATTTTCGACAACCTTTTTCTAGTGCAATGTCATAGCTGATAGAAGAGAGAAAAATTCTGATAGATTAAACTGTTATTGAACTACAAAAACTGTGTTTTTAGGTAAATTCTATGTGGCTTGGTTCAAGCCATTATTTTTTGTTCTTAATTAGGTAGTCGCCACATACCCAGGCTACTGCTGAATAGAAGGACAACGATTTCAGTGATCTTCATCTGTGAGGTCTAGTACACCCAGCCTTTCTTTTGATTTTGCTCTGAAAGCAGAAGGAAGCGGCATTGTTCAAAGGTTGTGTGTGTCAGGGCCTAATGTAGAAGCCAGTCAGAACTCTCAGTTCTGTTTAGTTCCAATTCACTTGATTTAAATCAGCTGAAGCGGTGGTCGCAAATAGAGTTGTTACATTCCAAAGAATCTAATTCCGACGTTTATTATGTTTTTTGGAAGGCCATTTGACTCTCTTGCGCACTTTATTTTGTTCTTCTGGGTGGGTGGGGCCTCTGAAGGGACTGTAACCCCTAGAGCTGAGCTCTGGCTCAGAGACAGCTGCAGAGCTGTAGAAATGCTGATATGGTTGCCAGGCCTGCAGGGTTCAGCTATAATTCCTTTTAAATGTAGCCACTGCTACATTCCAGCACATCATCTAAGAGGTAGGAAAGACACATTTTTATTTAGCCGGAAGTGAGTCCAACATTCAGTCAGTAACGAGATGAAAGGCACAGCTGTGAAACACCAGGGAGATGTTGAAATGCAGTCTGTGGTCTTTATATTGGAAGACTTATGTTGGCGATCTGATGCTATGAGAATGACTGAACAATAGCTGTGCTGAGAAAATACAAACAAAGTCTGAATTGTCATTATATAATGCATTTAACACCATTCATGTAAAAGTATGAACTTTGTGCGCATATAAAGATGTTTGCAAAACCCCTTTAGAAATGTATTAAATCTCTCTGGGATTTTTCAAGGCTGTTACACACAATGCTAAATCTACATTAAATTACATTTCTCTAGAAGAATAGTTACACTACTTTTATGCTTCACCCTCATCTTATCTTTAGCCTGTGAAGCCCACAAACCTTAACTATGTTCAGAGGCACGGTAGAACCTCTGTGAATCACTGAAATGCTGTTGAGATTAAGGAAAATGAGAATGAGGCATAACCTGGGGTTACGCTGGGGTAATATTACCAGGATGAATAATCCATAAAGTGTTGGCACAAGACTGCATACATTTAGAGAAGTAATACTGATTCCATTAAATATTAACAGCCATATTTAATGAGTATAAATCCACTTATGCACTTTTTTCCATGCCTTGATAATTTACTGACTAAAACCAATATATATTTCAGCCGACTAAAGTTTTAACAGTTTCACAGTGAAAGGAGAATTTCAGCTTTAATGTATGCAAAACTGTCTAGACTCATAATGGAGAATAAAATTTATAGGTTAGATCATGTGCAGCGCAGACATTTTTCTTCTCCCCAGAAAAGTGTGCTTTTGTTACTAAGTATTGTGAAAAAGTTTAAAGTCTGTTCTGTTTATATTTTGCTGTAGCATTTAGAATGTGTGGGCTTGTTTGCTAGCTTGAATTTTTGCGAGGTTACATTTGCTATTATTTTATTACTTTTCTTGCAATATTTATTGTGCACAGGATTTACGGCACTGTGTATATGAATAAGCCAGTTATATTTTCCTTTATCACAATGTCTATATGCAAATAGAATCAAAACAGCTGTTAGGAAGCAATGCAGGGAACATAGTGCAGGCAAATGAATGTTTTTAAGCATCTTGTCAGTGCGCATCTTGTTTACTCAAGGACACAGTTGAACCAGTTTTTCTACTGGCTGTGTGTGCGCAAAGTGTAGGCAGCAGTAAGCTGATTATTTGTTGATTATTTTTTCCAGGCCTATTGTCTTCTTTTAGCAGAAAGCCAAACTAACATTAATGTCAGAGTGTAACAAGGTAGGTAAAAAAAACAAACAAACAGAGAAGCCAAAAAGCATTCAGCATCAAAATGACCAATGTTGTAACATTTGAAAAACGTAGCAAACTATAAACTGTACAGATATTATAAATCTATACTGCTTTCACCACACTAAATATGCAGTCAACAATTTCTATTCTTCATGTGGATCTCAAAAGATTTTCTACAGTCATTCTAGACCTAAATTTTGTTTGGCTGTGCAGCATTCCAAGAGTATACATATACAATCTAACAGCGCTGGGAAATTTCACTCTTTGTATTACTCCACATTCAAGGCAGGCTGCATGTGTCTCATTTCGAAGCCTGTTCCTTCCAGAGAGAACATTTGCTGGCCACATATGTCATCTAATTTGAAAAACAACCATTATAATGCTGACTCTAATTCCTTGTGTGGCGTAAATTACTGCAATTTCGTTCTTACTTGGGAATGTAATGGTTACTTTTCAGAAATAAGACAGCCTAGATGATGTAATTCAATCTTCGCAAGGAGCAGCCTTCGGAATAAGACATAGTCTCTGTCATTGTGTTCAGTAGATTGTTATTTGAAATGTTTCTGTTATGTCTGTTTATCTTAGAAGAAGTAGTAAAAGTAGTATGCTATTCTAAGAAACCTGTATGAATTGATTTGTTGGAAAATACTTCTATAGATGCAGCAATATTTCTTATACACACATACAATAAGTAACTGGAGTTTAAATTTTCTTTTTTATGTTAGTTAGTCCAGCCTGGTCTCATTGTTTATAGATAGGCATTAGTAAGTTCTGTTTAGAAGCACAAAACGTACAGTTTTGTACGTTTGTATCAATGCATATTTATCATTTTCTCGATAAGTGATTTTGATTTTTAGACTTATACGGCTGTGCATTAGTTATTTTTATTCAACCAGCAAGTTTTTTTTTTTTTTTTTTTTTTTTTTTTACTGGAAATGACACAAGCTTCTCCCAAAAGACAATGTACAAGAGGCATTATTGTGGAAAAAAATATTTTATTTACATTTGAACAAAAAGTGGCATGTCCAATATTATTTATACCCTTTGCAAACTGTCACAGTCTATGGGAAAATCCAAAGTTCTATACCATTCCAAATAGTCCAAGCTGTTCTAAAGGATCATAATTACCCTGATTCATTGGGAACAGCTGTTTTAATCTACTCAACAGGTGAAAAACAGAAGCTCTCTGCTGTTGGTTTGTGGACAGTCATGGCTAAGACAAAGGAGCTCATCTCAAGGCAGACAGTCCAACGGACACTGCACACCACCACTACTCCAGATAAGGCACACAAAAGCCTGCTTGGCCTTTGCAAATGCTCATCTGGACAAAGAAGAAGACTTCTGGTCTTCTGTTTTATGGTCAGATGAAACAAAAATTGAATTGTTTGTAGCCTTCATTTAGTGTAAAAAAGGAGAAGCCTTCAACCCCAAGAACACCATCCCCACTGTCAAACATGGAGGTGGGAAACTAATGTTTTGGGGGTGTTTTCCAGCCGGTGGACCAGGGAACCTAATCACAGTAAATGGCACCATGAAAAAGGAGCAATACATTAAAATTCTCAACAACAACATCAGGCAGTCTGCAGAGAAACTTGGCCTTTGGCACCAGTGGACATTTCAGCACGACAACGACCCAAAACACACAGCAAAAGTGGTGAAGAAATGGTTAGCAGACAAAAACATTAACGTTTTGCAGTGGCCCAGCCAGAGTCCTGACTTAAATCCAATTGAGAATCTCCAACCTGAAAGAGTTGGAGCTCATCGCTAAAGATGAATGGCAAAAATACCAGTGGAGACATGCAAAAAGCTGGTCAGCAATTATAGGAAGTGTTTGATTGCTGTAATAGCCAATAAAGGCTTTTCTATTGATTATTTAGAAGGGTATAAATAATTTTGGACATGACACTTTTTGTTTGTAAATAAAAGATAGTAATAATTTTTCCACAATGATGCCTCTTGTACATCGTCTTATTATCTTCTGGGAGACGTACGTGTCATTTCTAATAAAAACAAAACTTGCTGGTTGAATAAAAGTAACTTTAAGTCAGAATTTGCCAGGGGTATGAATAATTTCAGGCTTGACTGTACATTAGATACATACATAAATTTTTTTAGTGCTACACTGCACTGTTAAAAAAAAAGCATTGAAAAAAAATTGGCACATAGCAGTACCTGTTGATGTTTGTGACATTCAAAAAGTGGTATTAAGGCTAAATCTACATGACTTTAAGAAATCTGTTGATATACCACAGCTAATTGATATGCCATATGTCCAGCTTACATGCCTCATGTAATTGTACCTGCACTGGTGACGCTGAACATCACTTGCTCAATACATGCAATGATTGGAGACTCAATCAAGCAGGTAGTGTCAAACAGAACACGAGACGAGTAGGCAAGCACATCTTACTACAAGCTGTGACTCACGTATCGCAGAGGTTACTGTCTATCAGCTTGTCGACTCCTGATGCTCACGTGCTTTAGTGCTATTTTCCTCACCACTGGACCCCTGGAGTGATCAAAGGCCATTATTAAAATGCAAACTTATCAAAGTCAAACCTTCATCACTTAAATTAAATCATTTCAAGCTTGGCTGGCTCTCCTCTTCTCTGCCTCCCCTTCATTTTTCATTTCCATCCCTTGCCCATCCTCATTTCAGGAAGACGATCTGCCACTCACACAAAATTGCTTCCATTTGCATAACTGATGCTTCATTTGGGCTGGGACTGTTTCCGTGGCCATGTCACCGCACAATAGCGAGGCACTGACAGCAATAACGAGCGAATGGAACTCTCCCACCTCTCAATTTAAGGATCAATCTTGCAGTCAAGGACAAGTGTTCCTTAAGTTGACATTTCCTTTCCTATACCCTCTGGCTGAGCAGATGTTCAGGCTTCAACTGTCTGATAGTAAGTCACCGAATGATTTATTCAACATTTAGGATAGCCTTTTAAGACACCAGTCTGAATATTCTATCACCGTCCATATGTTCTCTTTATTGTTGTTGGCTCTTCATTTTACTGTTTGTGTTTTTGTCAAGGCAGAACAGTAAAGTTTAATGATGTAGAATTATAATCATGTTTTCAGTATTGCTGCATATTGCATGGGAGCTTCACAGTGATTTAGGAAAATCTTCCCTCTGATCATTAAAATTTAAAAAGTGAACAATAGCTAAAGTCTACACATTTTAAAGGGAAGAACTCACATATGACATCGACCATCTGAGCCAGGCAGCCGCAAAGAGGACGCAGTCTGGGAGGTGCTTCGTAAATTGCGACGGTCTCTTAGAATGAGCAATATTGCCACTGACATTTCAGTAGCCGACAGATTCAGCTGAGCAGTTATTACAAAAACCAAAGCTGACAGGTTTGCTGTCGTTCCCTAGATGCTGTAGCGCATTGTGAAGTGCATTAGAGAGATTTTCTCCCGCAGCAAGGATTTTTTTTAAGTGTTCTCCTCTAACTCATTAACCACTCTCTGCTAACCTCACTGTGCACTCCACAAACCCAGGGAAAAATTATATGAAGAAGTTCTTTTAATTTCCACAAACAACTTAATTCTTCCCCAAGTGAAGATTAAGCTATTAAAAGATTGTATCTTCACAGCCTTTGAAGAAAGTTTTTCAGAGGCTATCTTCAGTACTGTTTTCAAAAAGTACTACTTTCACATATCTATTTCAATTTGTTTGCTATTCATGTGCAGAACATGAAAGGCATGGAGATAGGTGAGCAATTAAGTGGTTATTTCAAGTTTTAAATGAAAAGGGCTTTGTAGAATTTAGAAAAATACCTTACTGCGTTTTATTCTCCAGCTAAGATTTTGTAAAAGAACAGTGGATCAGGCCTATTATACAGAACTGAAGTCTTTGATCAAGGCATAGTGATGTGCTCATGTTCCCATCCCCATTATAATAAGACTTTCAGAGTGAATCAGATGCTATTTAATTATTTAAATGCCCTCAATATACTGTATTGCTCTTTTTGCCTCCTTCAGTCAGCAGAAATGCCTTTCTGATGGTAGTTTACAATGTAATATGGGAAACATACTTTATCGGTGTTCTCTGCATCGTCTGTGAATTTATTCTTAAGAGACCTGTTCTCTTGATCCACAGTGTGCTAAAAGTTCTTTTGCTTTGATATAAAATTTTCTCTTTGTGTCAAAATCTGTAGGGAAAATGTATGACTAATCATAGTTATTATTCTTTCATCCTCTCTCCCTTTCTACTTTAAAGTATCAGGGTCATGAGAAAAAAGGTATAAGAGCTGACATGAGTGGGAGAAGGACGGCACAAATTTGACTGACACCTCTGAATGACTAAGTATAAAGAAGCTGTCAAGAACAGGGCAAAGTAATGTCACAAACTTGGAGTTGAGCGTTGTCTTTTAAGACCAACATTCTTTTTTTTCTACTTTAAACTGGTGCTCCTTCCATTTTTTATTATGGTATAGTAAATTAAACATAGAATGCATTTCTTTTTCTAGAGCATAATTGTAATTGTTTCAGAATTTCTTTCCTGACGTGATAATGACGTTCTCTCCTCTTCTGATAATGAATTCTGCTGTGATTATCACATGAATGTAGCCATAAGGATTTAAATACCTTGTTAAATCTGCCTACGCTTGGACAAAAAACAACATAAAATATGTTAATTTAGGCAATTACTCATTAGCTTCTTAGAATTTGCAATTAAATCCTAATATTAATGCTGTCATTTTTCTCATTAGCTTCCACTTAATGTAATTAAAGCATACTGAAGCATGTGTTGCAATATTTGGTCATTTCCTTGAGCTGCCTGCAAATTGAATGGACAGAGTTTAATTAAGCTCATGCAAGTTTATGATATTTACTTCATTGGATTGCCTCACTAGGGGTTTAAGCTTACAAACCGGGTAATAATGGCAACAAAATGAATCAATTAGACATTGGTAGATCAACAGTATTATTGCACAATTGAATTGAAAATAAACTCTTTTTGGTGGCAATTATAGAATGTGTTATTAGTAGGTATGTAATGGTATTTTCAATATCATTGTGGTCACATGATGATATGAAACGATAGGTCTTTTGGGCAAAAAGTGTAGTTTTTAAAATAGATCTAAACTTCTTATTATAACATAAACTGTCTTTAAAGTTGTGTTTTGGGCCATTATGCTTTGGCACAGTATTTGTCAAACGAACTAAAACCGAAGCACAATATGGCTTAATCGCTTCATCAAGTCTGTTTACAAGTCTGCTATGCGTTTCAAAGCAAAGCGCACACTTCGTTCAGGCGATCAGCTCGTGATCTGGTGTTTTCCGTACCTCAGAACGGCTCAGTTCACAGTGAATGCAGTGAACTTGTTTATTTCACGTGCTGGAAGTTCACTGGATTTGTAGTAAGAGTCCCTGTTTTCACTGAAGCTGGAGTTTTCTATCAAAATAAAAGCTTAAGTATAGTATGAATTGCTGACAGATAGCGGTTTAAATGGGTAACGTTACTACAGTTCGAATTCGAATATCTTTCAAGTGTAAAAATTATGAAAGAAGTATTGTAATTTCCCTACTGTAGTGTAAAGCCAAAAATAATATTCCTATGAGTTATTAATTTTAATTTATTTTACAGTGCAATTGTTTTCAGAAATATATGGCTATTACTGTCATAGGAATAACTATAATATAAAATAGTTGTTATTGTTATTATATATTTTTTTTGTTATTTATTATTTTTGTTATTTGTTTTTATTATTTGTTTGGCTGCCTAAAATACCAGTGTGAATGTAATTTAAACTGAGACAGCATACCAAAAATAAAAAGAGGGTTGAGTCCCCTTTAAAGTTCAGGTACAAGTCAAGACTTTTTTTTTGACTTAAGTTAAGAACATGATTTGGAGCTCTTAATTTTGAACTGCATTAGATAAAATAATTTAACTTTAAAATATCGCAATAAATATCGTATTGTGGACTTTATATCAAGATATTATCATATTGTGAGATTTTGCTATTGTTACATCCCTAGTTATTAGTGAGTACATAATGAAATTCTGAGTTTTGAAATAATATATATAATTATATAATATTGTACTTACAAGGCAACGTATGCACTCTCTGAAGTCTTTTGTCTGTGTAGCGTATTATAAATAACCTCTTTGTTTAGGATATGAGCCATCGAGCATACAGAATGTCACTGTGTTTTGTAAATTGTAGGTCCTTGAGGGCACTTCATGTGACACATTATGGATAACAGAATAATCCACTTGCCCTTGAAAGGGAGCATTCTTGAGGAGACTCAGCGAACTGAACGAACCTCCCTTGCATAAAATGGAAATAGCCTCTTTGTGATGGGGCACTAAATAATATAGAAGGTTAGTGGAAATGATGGCAGCATTTTTATTGGGCATCCACATAATGGCCTTCCTACACCTGCTTGTTAGGAGGGAGTTCACAGTCTTTTTAATGAGGACTCACAGATTACGAACATTTACAAGGGTCAGTTCTCACCAAGCGAATGATTTTCCGCCTTTTCCTTTTTTTAAACTCCCTGTTAAAATTTAGAAGTATGCATGTGATTCTCGTAATGGAGCATTTGTATTCAATTATAATTAAATCAATAAGTACAAATTGAAATCAGCCGACTAAAGGACTTGGTTTGGTGGCCTGTCTCCATGTGTATGCTTTCTATGCATGTCCCAGCAGCCTCCCATCCTTTCAAGCGGAACGGTGTCAGCAGGCAGCCATTACACGGGCCACTGTCAGTAGCATCCAACTCCAAAATAGCTCCTCTTGCAGTGTTTGCCCGGTTGGTTTCAGTGTCTGGCAGAGCAGAGAGGGGCTGGATACTGTAACTCACAAAGTAGACAGATGAGTCCTGCTCAGAGTGGGGCCCTCTCTCCATCTGCCCATGTAACAGAGCACAGGTGGGGAGGACATATCTGATCCTTTGTGCATTGAATTAATGAGCAGGTCCAAGGAGTGCATGTGTATGAGAGTGTAAGTTTGGAGCAGTGCTGTTTTAGTATTGTAGTGTTTGGTAATATTTTGAGTTAATATAAATGTTATAATTTCATTTTATAATTTAGTCATTTAATTTGCTATTTTAGTACTGAAATGAGCAAATAGTTTAAGTATTTTAAAATTTTAAGTTTAAATTTTAGTGAAAAAATTTAAAATTCTGCCTTTAATTATTCACCGTTCCAAACCTGTAAGACTTTAGTTCATCTTCAGAACACAAATTAAGATATTTTTGATGAAATCCGAGAGCTTTCTGACCCTGCATAGACAGCAACACAACTGACACGTTCAAAGCTCAGAAAGGTATTAAAGACCTAAAATATAGTCATGACATCAGTGGTTCAACCGTAATTTTATGAAGCTACAAGAATACTTTTTGTGCGCAAAGTAAAAAAAATAACATCTTTATTTAACAATTTTTTCTCTTCCGCATCAGTCTTCGACTTCGACTTTTAATGATGCCCTTACTACTTTTGTGGGCCTTGAACATGGTAGTTTCGTTGCTGTCTCTGCAGGGTCAGAAAACTCTTGGATTTCAACAAAAATATCTTAATTTGTGTTCCGAAGAAGAATGAAGGTCTTATAGGTTTGGAATGAAATGAATGTGAGCAGTGGCGGACTGGGACTAAAAAACAGCCCTGGACTTTGACTCAGCTCAGCCCACAACAACAGATGTGTGTGAAAGCTAATCAGCAGCAGACACGGGTCTCAAAATACTTAAATCTTAACCCTTATGCTTTATCTTCCAAATTATAGCATTATCTCTGATGTTGACTAAAAGATGTGTTAAAAGCATAGTGTGGAATACTCACAGAAATAAACAGCCCTCTTTTAATGTCTCTCTGCTGAAAAACTATGCAGATGAGGCGACTACCTAAAACATACAAAAACAAATGGTAGAAATGGCATGCAATCTTAAACTATATTTATTACTTACTAATCTCTTAATTAATTTGTGCAAAAAATACGGCTCTGCAAAAACTGTTCATCTAACCAACTCAAAAAATCTTGTTTCCAGCTAAAAAGTATTTTTGATCATGTTTTTGAGACTTATATACTAAGCAAGAGCAGAAGAGGTTATATTATTAATCTTATTTTGAGTATATTTGTCTTATTTTGAGAATTCTTAGCAAATTCTTATTTCATTGGCAGATTATTTCACTTAATTTAAGAAGCTTTCGACTAACCTAACCCTTAAAATTCTTGATTTTAGTCGAAAACTTCTTAAATTACGTGAAACAATCTACCAATTAAATGAGACAAATCACACTTGGTAAGAATTCTAAAAATAAGGCATATATACTCAATATAAGATTAATAAACTAACACCTTATACTCTTGCTTATATAAGTAACAAGGTTAAAAATACTTTTTTAGCAGGAAACAATTTTTTGACTTGATCAGATGGAGTTTTGCAGTGTGCACAAAAACGGTTTAATTACTTATTAAATATTTCTTCTGCCTTCATGTTAATGCAGCGGCATGTTTATATCGTGTTTTATAGCTAATCAACTGTAAAAACTGCAATAGTTTTATTTCATTGGGGTATAGATAAAAATGTAGCAACCTGAAATTACATTTGCTAAAGTCAGATAACCTAGGAAATAACCCTAATAATCCTCCTTTCATGCTTACTTGCACTTACTTGCAATGCACTTGTCTGGGGAACTTCCCCCTGTTCCTGCACCTGTCCCTCATCTCTATGTCCCTGTGCTGCTGCGGCCGCAGCCTCCTCCTTCACACCCTTTTCTTCCCTTTTTTTTTCCCTATTACCAACACCTGCAGTATCCATGGTCTTTCTCTCACCTGCACATGTAAACGGTTGAGTGACAAGCATTGACGAGTGAGCTTGCGCATCTATGGGCTTGTAGGCGCATTGTTGCCACCTATCGGTCTTGACATGGAACAACAGTAAATTATGAGCAAGAAAAAAAAAAAACTGTGACGGCTGCACAGAGGCCGACGGCCGTCCTGCTGCAGCGGCCGTTCTGGTATTCTCCCGAACGTCCAGACGGCCAGTCCGCCCCTGAATGTGAGTAATTAAGGACAATTTTCATTTTTGGGTGTATCTTTAATGATAATAACCCTGGTTGTGACGTAGATGCAAAATATGTAGAGCTTTTTTTATGAAGAAATTTGACTAAAAAACATTTAGACAACTACAAAAACTTAAGGTGTGGTCACATTTACGAACAATGTGTACACACATTGACAAAATCTACTCAATCCAATAGAAATCGGGGAAAAAAAGTAGATTTTGCTTCAAGTTGATCAGCTGTTCTTTTTAGATCTCAATGCTATTGAGGCATTTGGGCATGCAAAATATTGCTGAAATTTCACTAATGCTTGGAGCACAGTATGTTTTGCATTGCTATTGAAGCAAAGCAGCCTTCCATTTTTAAATAAAGTATTGTTACGAATGAAATTAAATCCCTATTCAAAGAGAAATAAATTAACCGTAACAAGTAAACAGGGATCCTCTTTAAAAGATCCCTGGGGTCCCCGCTCTCACTCCCCAAAACTTCACAACCACAAAACACAATTAGAATGCAAGAAAATACATTTATTAAATTAGAAATGGACAAAATCAGCATAAACGTCGGGAGGGGAAACGCCAAAAGAAAATACAATAAACAGAACTAACTACTAAATCGCAAACTAACCTAGAAAGTAGATTATAAATAAAAGAATACAAAAATCTTCCCTCCCTACTAACAAAAACAGGAGAAAACGAACAAAACAAACAGGCACCCACCTCCCAGCCGTAGTCCACTTAACAAGGATCAGGAAGTAAGGTGACAAACGCAACAGCTATCGAATACAACTCAGTTATACTTAATTCACTAAATAACAACAAATGTCTTGCATAGCGATCCTTTTACAAACACTCAACAGAATCGAAAGAATACATTAAAGACGAAAAGGGGGAACCAGGAGAGCGGGGGAGCCGCAGAATCCTTCATCTCAGCGGTTTAAATACTGCGGCCATCACACCAGTCGCCAATGAATCCGTCCTCGTGATTCACTCCACCTGTAAACAATTAGAGAAAGAAAAAGCACTACACCCAAGTTACACCGTATCCAAGCAACAACCTATGGCCACTCGTAACAGTATTCAATTATTTACATATACAATCATCATGCTGATTATGTTTAAATAATTCAATACTTTATTTTATAATGGAATGTGCCAGCTATACATCCAGCAACAGCTCAAAGTAGAACAGTGGTTAAACTTCTTTGTCTTTCTCTACAGGTAATGTTCTCATTTGTGGAGCATACAGCTACCAATAAAAAAATAAGCTGTATGTGTCTTGTGAGTTTGAGAGGCATTTATAGATGATACTGCATGCCTCTTAAGTATTCAGTAATGAGAAGACTATGCATTCATTAAATAGGAAAAGCACTGTAGGGTGCCTAAATTTCATTGAATATTAACAAAGAGCGCAGATTTACTTTTCAGTCTTAGAGTGGTTTAGGTGAGATTCCTCCAAGAAAGGTAATGAAGTGAAACTATGTTTCATCTGCCCTTGCTCTTATGAGGAACTGTAAATTTAAATAAAATACAGAAAGTCTGTCTTTCCTTCACACACACACACACACACACACACACACACACACACACACACAAAAACAATCTATATTTTATTCGGTTTCATTATTTCGTAAAGAGTGCTGTGTGAAGTACGTTGGATGCTCGTAAAAAAAGTACGCTTTGTGAATTATTCAGTGAGCTGTTTTGCATAGCAAAGGCCGGCAGAGAGGAGGGGGCTGTGGAGTCGGGTGAATCTCGAGTTGAGGAATGACACAGTGTTGCTTCCTCCTCTCAGCTTCTCATCACGTTAATTACCGTATCTGGCTCTCGTCGGGGACCTCTCGAATCACAGCCGCACGCGGACAATTTGTCAGTGGAAAGAAAAGGATATTTGTCTTTGTTATTCAGAAAGGGATTGATGTGATTAAAGCTATGAATTACTATGGCAATCAGTAAATAACTTTTAGGAGAATATTAATCTGTTTTAGTCACATAACATTACTACTCATCTGTGACTATCAGCATCCTGAACAGTTACATTTTTCGCTGTTCTTCAGAAATATCATTCAGGTCCCACAGACTAAATTTTCAGCATTTTTGTGTATTTGAACCTTTTCCAACATTGACTGTATGATTTTGAGATCCACTTTTCACACTGAGGGACTCATATATAACTATTACAGAAAGTTCAAACACTCACTGATGCTTCAGAAGGAAACACGATGCATTAAGAGCCAGGGGGACATTTTGTCCTTTTTTTCCCTAAATATCATATATATATATATATATATATATATATATATATATATATATATATATATATATATATATATATATATGCATGTTACTTGCATGTTTTCCAGGTCTTAATGCATCATGTTTCCTTCTGAAGCATGTGAAATGCTGAAAAAAACAAAGAATTTGTGGCACCTGTAGGCAGTTTAGCTGTTCAGGACAAACAAGGTACTCATGAACAACTATCACTAAACTAAAGAAAAACAACCTGTGGTTCATTCAGGTAACAAAACAGCATTAATAATTAAGTGTAGTTAAACTTTTGAATGGGGTCATTTTTATAAATTCACTATTATTTTCTCTTGTGGACTATATGTAAATGTAATAGTGTGTAATATCTTATTCAGGTCAGTAATAAATAAAAAATAACATGCATTTTGTATGATCTTTATTAATTTGGTAAAATAATTAACATTTTGCAGATTCTGCAAGGTGTATGTAAGGTTTTGAACTGTAAGTGATAGCAATATCCTTTCTCTTGAGATTAAACTTAATTTGAATTACTTTACTCATTGTAAATATCACATACCTGTAGCTATGCAGGATGAACTCAGATATAATAGAGTCAATTACTTCACCTCAAGATGGACACATCTGTCTGTTTTTCTCTTAATTATTCATGCCAACATAATCAGGAGTCTTACATAAACAGTATGGGTGCTGCAGGGTTTGCTCTGTTTATTTCTGCTACTGTACTCCCAAGGCTATAACAAAATGAACCTTCCCACTCACAAATGGTGTATTGTTGATAGCCTGGAATAATTAGGGCTGCTCTGGTGGGGTTTGGTTTAACGACGCAGGCTCTATCCTCCACAAATGACATCCTCCTCAGAGAGAGGGACTCAGTCAGGACTGAAATAATCAATGATTTGTGGTTTCCATTTTGAGTCTCAGTGTGAAGCTGCTTAGTCCTGCTCCACTGCACAGTACGTTAGCTGTTCGGTTCGTCGCTGTTACAGTCATCCTTCCTCTCTGTCTATGAGATGTCACCGCACATTCACTTTGCATACTTATGGATTATCTATACAAGAAGCAAATAGATAACTTTAACTTACAGACTGGTGCACAGTCATAAAGACACAGCAAAAATTCACAGCAAAACATTAATAATAAATAAGACTGCAGTTGCAAACAACTTCAGTCTTTTATAATTTGGCTACAATGGTTTATATAGAAAATCGATTGAAGAAGATTTTTTGTTTGTTACTAAATACAGCTAGCAGTTTAGACAGAAATCAATCCTAAGCAATCTTAAATACCAAAAAATGGTTTTGTTGAGATAACTCTACAGGTTTTTAAAACTTTTGCCACTGAACCAACTTTTTAAATGGCTGTTTTGAGTAATGACAAATTATAAATTCTCTCTTTCAGCATTCATTTTCTGAATTTGTGATCTGTGTCTGGAATTTCTGCCAGTGCCACATAAGGAGGGAGTTTGCAAGGTCCATTGCTTGTGAATCTATTTTTAGCCATGTGTAATTTAAAGATAATAAGCTCTATTTGCATTTGCCAGCTCTATCTGACAGCACAGACTGTACAGCTTTCTCTGTTTGCCTCCTTGCTTACCTCAGATATGCTAACTAACTTTCTTTAATTTGGACTCTTCTTTCAGTGATTTTTAAAAATGATTTCATTTAATAGTTTTGTCTTTCTTTTGCTTTAAGCAATCCTTTTTAAAATGTTCATACATTAAGAAATGAATAGGAATTTATTATTAGCATATTTTAAATGCATTATATATTATTAAACTGTTAGTTCACCCAAAAATGAAAATTCTGTCATTAATTACTCACCCTCATGTCGTTCCAAACCTGATCTTCGTTTGTCTTCAGAAGACATATTAAGATATTTTTGATGAAATTCAAGAGCTTTCTGATCTTCTTTAGACAGCCACGAAACTATCGTGTTCAAGGCTCAGAAAATTAGTAAGGGCATTGTTAAAATAGTCCATGTGACATCAGTGAATACTTTTTGTGCTTTTTATTTCTTCTCTTCTGTGTCAGTTTCTGCTGTGCATTCATGAAAGGACCACGACCCATGCATATGGTACTTTTGGCGAAGTCTAATGCGTCAAAGACTGACACGGAAGAGCTCATTGCTGTTTATGCAGGGTCTGAAAGCGCTCGGAATTCATGAAAAATGTCTTAATTTGTGTTCCAAGATGAATGAAGGTCTTACAGAATTAGAGTGACATGAGGGTGGGTAATTTAAAAAGTATATTAATATTTGTTTTTCAGTTTTGTGGGGTTTGAACACCATGAACTTTAATTTAAACTTTTTTACATGAAAACTACTTCACTTGACTTCATAGAATGTAATACATTCTCAGTGGAAAAAGCAATTAGCTTGAATTTGTATTTGCTTATTTGCTCATCTCCTTAGCCATCTAGAATCAGCACGCTTGAAATTAATTGGCCTCCTTCGTATAGACTTCCTGCTAAGTTCCTGTCCTTCTCCTTATCATGGCTTCCCAAATCAAAAGAACTACAAATGATAAGTTTCTCATCTCAAGCCAAGCCATCTGTCTTCTTTTGTGTATAAAATCGTGCCCATGGGTTTGGACTGGCCCTCTCATCTTTTCAATCAAATTCCCCGGCCCGCTGCTTCTGAGTGGCAACTGGCCCACATCTAAGCCTGGCGCTCAATGGAGTTTCTCTGTGGTAAGAAGCTAAATCTGTTGCAGTGAACCATGCCTGATGTGTTAATGGTGGATCCTTTGCTCTCTCTGAAATGCCACACTCCAATCAGCAACCCCAGCTGACTCTTGTTCTTTCGTCCTCCACGCATCCCTTTCACTGTAATTAGCTACAGTGTGCCCACTGATTGGACCCCTTATTCTCTTTGTCTGTTAGCTGTGTACTGAGAGCCGTCTTTTCTTTCCCCAGGAGGCAGACAGGAAGTGTCATAGAGATTGGGCTTATCACAGAAAGCTAAAAAAGGATCGTATTGCCTTGTTTTCTTAAATTTGATTTCGCAGAGTAATTTACTGACTAGCTGATGGGCCTTGTGAGTCATTGTGATCTAATACGCGTTCTTTGGTTGTTAACAAACGATAACATATCTGTTCTTGATGAGGGTGAGATTAGCATTGTTAATTATGACCTTAAGAGAGGCATTACAGTTCTCTCAGTGAGTGCACTCCAGCACTGCTGGTTTTCTTTAACTGGTAAATCTCTCAAATATAGATATAAATTTACAAAACTTAATTTTTTACTCAGAATTATCTGAATAACTCCCAGTTGTGACTTATATAGTAAGAATTGTGAGAAATAAACTCACTTTTTTTCTCTGACTTTATAACACGCAATTGCAAGTTATCAAGTCAGATTTGTGAGGTATAAAATTGCAATTCTGAGTTATAAAGTCCCCTCAAAACTGGACTTTATAACTCGCAATTGTGAGTTTATTTCTCAGAAAAGAAGTCAGAATTGCAGGATACAAACAAGAATTTGCAAGAATACTTTTTTTTGCATACTTATAGATCATCTATACAAGAAGAGACTGGTGCACCATCAAAAAAGATGCAGCAAAATATCAGCAAAACTCATTTAATAAAAAAAATCTTGCACTTGCAAACAACTTGAGTCTCTTTTAAAATTTGGCTACAGTGGTTTATATAGAAATTGATTGGGCAAGGTTTGCGAGTTTATATCTCAGAAAAAAGTCAGAATTGCATGAAAAATTGAATTGCAGGATACAAACAAGCATTTGCAAGAAAAAAAGTCAGACACAATTCTGGCTCAAGTCTGGCAAGTTCCGGCTCTGGCTAAAGTCGCAAATTTTACTTTTTCTCGCAATTGTGAGTTTATATCACGCAATTCTGAGAAAAAAAAGCCACAATTGTGAGTTTATAACTTGCAATTGTGATTTTATTTCACACAATTCGGACTTTATAACTCGTAATTCTGAGTTTATATCTTTCAATTCTGACTTTATAACTCGTAATTTTTGGAATCGTAACCTTTTGGAATCATCTTTTTTATTTTTTACTCAGTGGCAGAAATGGGGTTCCAAAGATTCATTCTCAGCCATTATATTATTTTAGAAGTAACCTAGAACAAAAAGCTTTGCTTAAAAATCTATTTTTATTAGCCTCTTTATTTTCATCCTGAAGACAGTTGATGAGTTTTTTTAGGCGACTGATTTAGAATATATGTGTATATAAATATGTAATTTTTTCCTTATGGTTTTTGAATTATAACCACATGATTTTTTAACAGGTTTTGTGAGATTCACTCCTAGCCATCATATCTCAAAACAAAGCTAGAACATATTGCTTTGCTTATGGCAATTTTCTAAAAAAATCTTTTAATAGTGTCTTTATTTTCATCCTGGAGATGAACTCTGTGTCCTACACTGCGTTCTCCTCTTTCTGTCTCCCAGCAATCATGAAAGCTTTTTGATACAAGTTAATGAAATGAAATAAATTGGCTTGTAATGCATGGGAGGCTGTAAAGGTAATGGAATTTGAAGAGTGTCAGTGGGAATGGGGAAATGGGGCGGAGATTGGTTGAGGTTTGTGTCCCGAGGGCTGTGAAACATGGCAGCAGTGATATAGAGCAAAGCCAAAGGTATCCAAACAATAAGGTGCTCATTTATACAACCTTTGTCAGACCTTGCATCAATTAAAAAAAATCTTGATATCATTTTATATATCATATCATATAATATAAAATCACTACGGTGTTGCATGACTGTTATGCAAGATTAGGCAATATCAGTAACAGATGTGAACACTACCTATCTTTGTATTGTTTGGCTCTCTCTCTTGGCTTTTCCTAACACCATATTTCTATTCTGAGAGTGTTGTAATATTTTCGATTGCAGTGTTTGATGGAGATATCAAGTGCAGAACGTGTGCCTTCTAATCTGCCAGGATGAGATTGAGAGGTTGGTCAGAGACAAACAGAAACTCTCCCAGCAGACTCCACACATTCCAAAAGCTCCTGAGGCATTACTGAGCCTTTAAAATAGAGTTATGTTTAACATGGAGAGGGAGAGAAAGATAGAGAGTAAGAGGAAAAGAGAGAGAGAGAGTCAAACTGTTTCCAGTTAGGGATGATGAGGGTTCTGCTAATGCTACCTCCTGGGAAGTGATTTAAGTGATTTTGGTGTGAATAAAATGGAAATGTTAGACAATAATTATATAAATAATATTCTTTTAAAATATCTTTTTCACTTTTTTAAAGGGTTATTTCAACCCAAAATGAAAATTTTGTCATTAATAACTTACCCCCATGTCGTTCCAAACCTGTAAAAGATACACATTGGTCAATTTTGAGATTTGTGGATATTTGTCTTCAACAACATGTCTTCTTTTAGACTTGTGGTGAAAAAAAGTCCGACATACACATTTAGGTCTTTATTTTACTGCACTTTGTCTGTTTGCGTCTGTAGATTTCTCATAAATTCAACAAAAGTTGGCGTTCTAAATCAACATGCTGCTCCGCGATCTCTGCCTGTACCCAGTCATCACGTACACTGCTGGAAAGCTCTCTCTCTTCTGTACAATGCTGTCGGATCCAAATATGGTTATTTCCTTTTTATCAGCAACCAATCGTGAAAGTTAATTGTGAAAGATAATTTCTGACAACGTGATTCGTTCAGAATCGTCACATGGTATGCTTTGACGCTTCATTGTTTGGTTTAGCTTTCCGCAGTATCTTTTGAGTGAATGAATGAAAATGACTTCACGTCAATCATCGAAAAGAGTACAGCAGTTGTCACTTGCAAGGGGGAAAAGGAAAATTAGTGATGGATTTCCCAGTGAAATGCCCTCGGGAAGCGCATCTGAACGTAAGCTGTCGATGGGAAACCAGGGTGGTTTAGATATAAGCCAATCTATAAATAAAGTGCACTCTACACAACTGTATTTGTGGTTCTCTGTGGTTAGTTGAAGGTCTTATTTGGCAATGTTGTTTTATTCAGTTGTCATTGTTCATGGTCTACATTGTTATAAACAATTACTTGGCCAGTTGTTTTGCTTGTTAGCAATGTTTTCATATAAAAATGTGTGGAATTTTTACAACATAAATCTTTAAAGCCCATTTTCTCAAAATGACTTTTCTCTCATACTCCAAGTCCGAAATCTCCACTTCAGTAGCACCTATATACACCAAACTTTCCAGTCTTGTACCTAGTTATATTATGAAGACAATTACAGAGGGATTTGTAAATATATTATTCCTAGCCTGATTTATATAACATTTTATTCCAAAAAACATGGCGAAAATACATTTTTTAAGGCTATTGACAGTATATTCTGATTTACAGATATCTGCTAGTTAAAATTTTTACCCTATTCACCTGTAGTGTCTCGCCTTAAGGGGTTAAAGCTTTTTTTTCATTCTACTGCAGTTAAGGAAAGAGCAAAGAATGCATGTTAGCTCTGTAATTTCTGCTTTATCTATTGTATATTGTTTATCATTCTTGCGTTCCCACAGAGAATTATGAAAAATGTAGTTTGCTGTTAGCTGTATACAAATTAAACTGTACCATTGACATTTAGAACTTAATGATAAATACAACTCAATTTTTGTTATGATTTAAGTGTCAAAAAAATCCCCAGGGTTCAAAGAAAATCCCACTGGTAATTATTGAAGAACATCACCTCTACCCTTTTCTTATAAATATAATCATTCTGACATGACTTGAAGGCAGCAGCATTTTAGAACTAATTGCATGGTGGAGACGAAGAATATGTAAATGAGAACAAAAATCACAGGACTCTCATTTCGCCCCGATCATGTTTGATGACCTCAGATCAGCCTCTCAGTTAAGGACATACAGATAAAAGAGTCCAATCAGGCAAGAGAAAATATGAAAAACTGTGAAGGCACGCTCTGCATGCACCCGTTAAGTCATTAACATATGCTTCAACGTGTTTCATCCACCATTGCACTGGGTGAAGTCGGAGTGGCAAGCTGTTGATTGCTCATTGTGAACAGTGCCCTTTTTCTCACAATGCATCTCCACAGAATAATTGTTAGGCTGTGGTATAGAGACTTTGGCCTGAGTCAATGTGCGTGTGTGTGAACATCTGGAGTTTGCCTGGCGTTATTTCCACGGCCTGGGGCAAAAGTCTTCCAGAGCATGAATGTGCGACAGAGAGAGAGAGTGAAAGAGAGGGGTAATTTGTTTTGTTTGAGCAGAGGGGATGGTGGGGAGTGAAGAGTGCTTAAATTGATTGATTGGTAGCTCGTAGAGTAGTGGACCGGCCCATAATTACTCTTTGTGCCTGGTGTGATAAGGAAATTAATCAAACCATTATGTTGCTCCGTTTTATCATCAGGTAGCAATAATTGAATAAACTAACTTCACTTGTCTTCGGAATGACTTTCCTCACTACGTGTGTCGACTATATTTTGCACGGAAGGTTAGAAGTTTTGCATTGCATCTGTTGATAGGGAAAGGGTTTTCCTGTTGTTTATTATATAAACAAGAAAATGATTCTGGAAATAGGGAAATATTAAATAGGGAAAGGGTTTTCCTGTTGTTTATTATATAAACAAGAAAATGATTCTGGAAATAGGGAAATATTAAATAGGGAAAGGGTTTTCCTGTTGTTTATTATATAAACAAGAAAATGATTCTGAAATTATTCCTTTTTATCATTCCATCTGCCTACCCTTCTGTTCACCGTCATACCTGTCTATAACTCCGCATCTGTTCTACAGAAGCATTGCGTCAGACTCTAATGCAAACTGTGTAAAATACCCTCCGGTTGAAGGAAGAAATCCAGTGAGATTTTAAAAGATTCACATGCGCAGCGAGGTTGTAACTTTCTGTTGTTATGTCGTTCGTGCATACCTCCCGCTGAGCAGAACAAATGCGGGAAAGATGGGAGGGCCGGAATAAGCTGCTAAATCAGTCTGATTGTTCTTAAATCCTTCATGTCCACTTGTATCACTCAGCAGAGCCTTCATGCAGAGTTGGAAATAGGGCAGCCAATTCTCTATTGGGCTCAGCTGTTTGTGGATTTTCTTTTCGCTGGCGACCCCCCCACTCGCTTTCCTTTTCCCCTTCACTCTAAAAGTGTCTCTACAAATCAATTACCTTCCCTAGCTCGTTTGGGATTTAGCGAGGACATTGTCTGTGGCAGATAATGAGGTCTGGTGCTGTGATTTTCTTTCTCCCATGATGCCACACAGGTTATTTTCTCAGTGGAGGCAGCAGGCCTCATGTTGCAGAAATTTAAGCTGGTGTTATTGTCTTCCCATTTTATCAAATAAGAAGCGACAGCTCAGCCTTACACTGAGTAGATGTTACGTCAAATCAAGGCCTGACAAAAGAATTACAAAAAATACAGAACTTTGATGCAGTACTTGGACTTGTGATATGATGGCTAGTGATATGTTCATACACATTCATGTTTAATTGCATATGACGGTGGATTCTGTTTTTGGACATGTTTGTTGGCCTGCATCAACAGCTGAAGGCATGAATGTACAATTATTTTTTCTTTAGTGTATGCAGTGCTTTCAGTATATATACAGTGTCTCATGTTTAAAGAGGTCATGACATGAGAAATCAAATTTGCCTTGATCTTTTAGCATAAAAGAGGTTGTTTTACCATTAAAACATTTACCATTAAAATGTTTCAAGAATAAAGTCGAAATGTTTAGAGAATAAAGTCGAAATTTTTAGAGAATATTGTCGAAATTATGACAATAAAGTCGAAATGTTTTAAGAATAAAGTTGAAATTATGAGAATAAAGTTTAAATGTTTAGAGAATAAAGTCAAAATGTTTTAAGAATAAAGTCGAAATTATGAGAATAAAATCAAAATGTTTTAAGAATAAAGTCGAAATGTTTCGAGAATAAAGTCGAAATGTTTCGAGAATAAAGTCGAAATGTTTAGAGAATAAAGTCAAAATGTTTAGAGAATAAAGTCTAAATTTTTTAAAAATAAAGTCGAAATGTTTTGAGAATAAAGTCGAAATGTTTAGAGAATAAAGTCAAAATGTTTAGAGAATAAAGACAAAATGTTTTAAGAATAAAGTATAAATGTTTCGAGAATAAAGTCAAAATTATTAAAATAAAGTCAAAATGTTTAGAGAATGAAGACAAAATGTTTAGAGAATAAAGTCAAAATGTTTCGAGAATAAAGTCAAAATTATTAAAATAAAGTCGAAATGTTTCAAGAATAAAGTCGAAAGGTTTAGAGAATAAAGTCGAAATTTTTAGAGAATAAAGTCGAAATTATGACAATAAAGTCGAAATATTTCGAGAATAAAGTCGAAATGTTTCGAGAATGAAGTCGAAATGTTTCGAGAATGAAGTCGAAATGTTTTAAGAATAAAGTCGAAATTATGAGAATAAAGTCGAAATTATGAGAATAAAGTTTAAATGTTTAGAGAATAAAGTCAAAATGTTTCGAGAATAAAGTCGAAATGTTTAGAGAATAAAGTCGAAATGTTTAGAGAATAAAGTCTAAATTTTTTAAAAATAAAGTCGAAATGTTTTGAGAATAAAGTTGAAATGTTTAGAGAATAAAGTCAAAATGTTTAGAGAATAAAGACTAAATGTTTAGGCTAGAATATATTCTCAAAATATTATAACTTTAATCTTGTAATTGCTACAAATTAATTCTCATCATTTGTTTTCTGTTGAGTGTTTCATAACTTCCATAATCAGCATTGTGTTGCTTTGCATTGTTCCTGTCTTGGTAGAGGTTAGATGCAGCAAGTTCACTTGTCTTTAGAGCTTTATATGAGTGGTGCACACCACTTGTCTGAAATACTTATTAAGCTAGGTTGTTTTTCTTGAAACTGTGTGAATAATTCTCATAAAGGGTCGTGAACATACCTGCAAAGTGTCTATGTGTTGTGAAATGTGCATACGAAATTTCAATTTTGATTGTGATGTTAATTTGACCTGCAAATGTCACGGTTAAAAGCATAGTTGAATATTGGTGAATTCAGTTTGGTGAATTCAGTTTGACGCAGAGCATAATGACATCCAGAATTGTAACAAGTATTAAAAATGTACTATATAAAATGTGCTTTACTTTCTGGTCATTCATCAGATGACATTTCATGCAGAGGATCTTCTAATTTCTGGGAATTTCAAATGATTAATATCAAGTCTTGATTCTGATAGACATGTCCATTTGCCTAAACAAGTTTAATTGCCAAGTCTTGCCTAAGCACACCCGTCATTAGTATCAATATCATGATGAAAAGAGGTTGCCTTTTACCCCGAATGTTACACAAACAATATAATCACTTTCCATTTTGATAGATGGAGCTCTGGAGTCAGTTAATCGGTATCCACCCTTAATTAACATGCTCAATCATGTCTCTCTCTCAAACTGATCTGCCGCCCGCCTTTTTCATGATAGCGATTATCAGTTGTTTGGCTGTGGATATGACAGGCCTAATAGAACTGGATAGCCTCAGTGAACTGCAGGATGGACCGGGGACTCGTATATCAGATGTGTCCGCGGTGGGAGGATGGTGCCTTGTTTTATGTCTGTTGTCCTTTTGCAGACCCAGAGCCCAGGGAGCAGTATGTAGGGCTTTTAGTACTAAAGGCAGAACATAGCTCTGATTTTAGAGGGGTGCTGTTTATTTATTTTTAGATCATTTCAAAGCTAAAAGAATATTTAGTGTGAAAATGATCTAAAAGTTGAGCTCCAAATTTAAACATTCATCTGCATCTGTATCTATGTGAATTTATTTTTTGTTTCTCATCTAGTCTCTGACAGGTCTTCTTGTTGAATGTTAATGCCACTAATTAGTCTGAGTGTTAAAGCATATAATTATGGGTCATATGTTAGTGTGCATGAAACATCTCATACTTGTTCATATCTGGCTGCCATGGTAACTAGCGGCATTCTCAAATAACACTTCTTCCCCTGACGAATTGTAACGGTTATGAGTGTCCTTAGGATTTAAGAGCAATATAATGAAAAGTGAAACAATAAGCAGTTTGTTCAGAACTCGACAGGTAATTTGAATTACATTCATTCACAGATACATAAACTGAGAGTGCATTCAGGCAAGTTAGGTTATGACAAGAAGGGTTAGGTCTATGTATAATAAAATGTCTTCATTATTTATTGTTTTGCTGTCATCTCATGATGCTTTTCTAAATCTCATTGCATAAACATTCTAATTGGAGCTATATGCTGAAGGACAGCAGTGTATTTTCTGAGTGCTAATTAAAGCTGAAGTGTGTCGTTTCAGTCCCAGTAGTGTCACCCAACGAAATTTCAGAAATAATGACTGCATTCCAAACAGATTTCTATTGGGTGGCCGCACAGATCCTGTTCTAAAGCTTTATAGGGCCACTCAAACAAAATTAAACAGCGTTTGATAGTGCCACAGTGTTTATGCTTTTCAGGAAATTTCCCAAAGGGACACATAAAGGTGTTTTAAAGTCAATTTAGAAAACAGTCGGATTCAAGTGTTTACATGCTTGATTTTTCCTGTTGATCGGATTATTTAAGGTCTTTCAACCCCATCGAAATATCACTCCGATCAATTGACATGTTTACTTGAAGGCTTTTCAGTCTGATTGAGCCATCAATCCGATTATAAACTGCTTCTTGTAAACGTAACGAGTGCATGCAAACATACCTGTTGTAAAATCTGTAGAAGCTTTTAGGTTTGATTGAGGCATTGATTACTATCCTTGTGACGGCTGACTTTAAATCACCAAAGAAGAATGTGTGTGTGTGTGTGTGTGTTATATTAAGATGACTAAGAATTGCTTGTTTTGAGCCTGATCTCATGATGAAACAGTACCTGTGGGAACGTTTTTTGCACGATGCAAAATACTGCCATGTATGTTTCGTGACATATTTGATTTGAAATGTCCACTGGGTGTGGCTTAAAAGAGTGTTTTTTTCCCCAGAACAGATGAACGTACATAGGGTACATTTTATGTGACGTTGGTTTTGTATGTCACCGCAGTTCTGACTTGAAATGTCCATTGAGTGGCGCTGTAACTCTAAAGTCCATAGCACACTGAGTACGAAATTTTCGTCCGAAATTTTTGCATGTTAAAAAATAAATACGACCTCACGTTATGTCAGTCAAGTTTACACACTGCCTACGAAACTTTTGTCTATCATAAAGAATTTTGCATATGAAAATTTCGGATTCAGTGTGCAATTACCTTTAGTCTCTGTGTTGTTTTAAAATAACGTACCATCTGCCCTACACCTAAACCTTCTCAATAGTATGAACAAAAGTGAAAGTGACGTAAAAATGCAATCGCAAGCATTCCATTTTAGTTAATTTATAGATCTGTCATCTTTCAGCACTTTTATTGCGAGTCATATTTTTCATGGGATTCGGACCCAAGGATTCCACGTTGTTATTCCAAATTCTGTGCTAGCTGAGTTGCTAAACAAGTTTGTTACATCCAGAAAGGGAAATATCTGGTGTATGAATACGTTAAATGCTCACTGTTTTACCGCCTCTAGTGTTCATTTCAGTTGAAAACTGCAGTGATATGTACTTATTGGTACACTGTAATAAACAATTTGTTGAATCAACTTAAAATAATTCGTTACTTGGCTGCCTTATAATTTTAAGTTCAGTCAACTCAAAAAAGTTTAGTCAACTTAAAATGTTAAGTTGTACTAAGTGACAACTTAGATATTTGAGCTGATTCAACTTAAAATTTTAGGACAGACAGGTAACTTACCCAGCTTTTAAGTTTAACAAACCAATTTTTTGTTTAAGTCAACTTAAATATCTAAGTTGTCTCTTAGCACAACTTAACATTTCAAATTGACTAAACTTATTTGAGCTGACTGAACTTAAAATTTTAAGGCAGCAGGGTAACAAATTATTTTAAGTTTACTCAACATATTGTTTTTTTTTTTTTTTTTTTTTTACAGTGTATGTAACTGATGTGGTCACTTGTTTTTGTCTACCTCTGGATGTGGTTTTCATGTGGTGGCCCCTGTGTCCACCTGTATTTGGTGCTGACCACTTGTAATCAGATCACAAAAAACACATCTTAATAGCATGTGGAAACAGACGTGTTTGTTTGGGCGTCTGTGTATGTGTTTGTGCATGTGTGTGTGTTCATGTCTTCGAACTTCTGAAGCAGCCCTCTGTATTCTGTCATCTTTGCAGAGATGTGACATTTCTCCAACCCACCTTTTGGTGTGTTTGTGTGCGTCCTGAGCCATCTGCCTTCTCTTTCTGGATCACGCTCCCTTCTCAGTCTTCCCATTCCACCTCCTGCTTTTCTCTCCCATCACACTGGTATCAGTGTCATATGACAGTGGCAGTGAGAAGACCCAAGCTTGGAGCCATGACTCATTCACAACAACAGAAACCCATCAACACAACCTGGAGAGCTGCCATTAGACTGCCAGCGAGACCCACATTACAGCACAAACAACACACCATGGACAGGACATGGCCTTACATCTTCAACACTTTATAGTCCCTGGTTGCCAGTTAAAATTGTCTTGTCCCTTACCTGTTTATTAAAGGGATAGTTCACTTCCAGAACTAAAATTTACAAAATAATTGACTCACCCCCTTATCATCCAAGATGTTCATGTCTTTCTTTCTTCAGTCGTAAAGAAATTATGTTTTTTGAGGAAAACATTTCAGGATTTCTTTCCATATAGTGGACTTCTTTGGTGCTCCCGAGTTTGAACTTCCAAAATGCAATTTAAATGCAGCTTCAAAGGGCTCTAAACAATCCTAGCTGAGAAAGAATGAATCAATCAGATATTTTCTAAAAAAAAAATTTGACAATTTATATACTTTTTAACCTTAAATGCTTGTTTTGACTATGTATTTTGGTTCATGACAGTTAGGGTAGGTCGAAAAAATCCCATATCATTTTATTCTCCAACTTCAAAATTGTCCTACGTGTTTTATCTTTTTTTGTAAAGCGCGTTTGATCTTCTTTGCACGTTCACTTTGTAAACACTGGTTGGTACTTCTGCAGCAATGTTGGGCAATTTTGAAGTTGGAGGAGAAAATGAGATGGCAGTTTTTCGACATACCCTAACTGTCTTAAACTGGAATACACAGAGTCGACACAGAGCTATACCAGACAAGCATTTGAGGTCAAAAAGTATGTAAATTGAATCATTTTTGGGGGGGAAATAACCGATCTTTCGCTAGATAACACCCTTCTTCCATGGCTGGGATTGTTTAGAGCCCTTTGAAGCTGTTTAAACTTGGGGACACCATAAAAGTCCACTATATGAAGAGAAATTGTGAAATGTTTTCCTCAAAAAACATAATTTCTTTACGACTGAAGAAAGAAAGACATGAACATCTTGGATGACAAGGGGGTGAATAAATAGTCTGTAAATGTTTATTCTGGAAGTGAACTTCTCCTTTAATTACTGACTCTCATCGTTCATCATTCCAAACTCGTAAGACCTTCATTCAACTTCGGAACACAAATTAAGATACTCCAAATTAAGAGTCTTCAATATGGCTCTATGGTGATGCAGAGGAGAAGAATTGTTGAATAAAGTCATTATTTGTGTTTTTTTTGTGCACACAAAAATTATTCTCATAGCTTTTGAAAATTACGGTTGAACCACTGATGTCACATGGACTATTTTGTCAATGTTTTTGGTACCTTTCTGGACCTTGAACGTGGAAGGACCCTTGCTGTTTATGGAGGGTCAGAATGCTCTAGGATTTCATTAAATTTTTTTAATTTGTGTTCTGAAGATGAACAAAGGTCTTACTGGTTTGGAACAACAAACCAGTTAATAATTAATGACACAATTTTCATTTTTGGGTGAACTAACCCCTTAATATGAACAATGTTTATATACCCAAAGTTGTATTTATTGGTGGTGAATCCTAAGGTAAACGTTAGGGACATACTTTAGTGTTAGAAAAATGAAACTGCTAAAACTAAATAATTGAAAACTGAATCAGTATTGACGTGTGTATATATTCCACATGCCCATCTATCTTTGAAAGTAGTCAGCAGCGTTAAACAGTTTTTGCTTGATGTGGCAAATTAGTTTAGAACTCTATATTTTTCTTTTGTTTTGTTTTAAACTTCAAACTGTATTTCATCCCACACTGTTTGTGCTACAAACATGATTAATACTGCAAATTGTCCAGCTTAAGTAATGTTGTATCAATAATATAAACACTTAATATAAATAAATATAAATGCTTGGCAGACTCTATTTTTACTGGGACCACAAAGCAACTAGCCAGAACACCATAGTAACCTGCATAGCAACACATTTCAGATGAAAATGTATGAAAACATATTCCCTAATGATTAGCAATTTTAGTTATTTTTGTAATCAAGCTAAACCAAAGAAGTCTCCATTCCATGACTGCTAACAAACAGAAAATGTCTACAGTAAATGCTCAAATCTGCAGCTTATTATTTGCTAGAAAGCTTTTCCCTGCTGTGAACTTTGAATAGTTCCATTTAGACCCTTCAAATGGTCTGTACTTTCCAGAGTAATGGATTACAAGCACTCAAGACAGCTTTGAAAGTTAGCAAGCCCAAACTGATGCAAGCAGGCGTGTGTATGCGCGTGTTTGAGACAGATATAAACAGCGCGCCATAAATCTGACTCCCTGTGGAGAAGTTCTTCTATAAATTCTGAAGCCGATCAGAGAAAAGTCATTCAGTGAGGGGGAAATCAATTTCATTTAAAGCTCTCATCAGCAGGCCTCTCTAGCTGACGGCCAGTAAGAAAGAGTCTGGGTTTAAAGAAGTCCGTGGAAAATGAAGAGAAATATTCTATTACAGCGGAAGGCTGTGATATTACCACAGTTACTGCTTGTTAAGCTAGACTTGGTTGTGTTGCTGTATCCCAGGTTTATTTTTTCAGATTCACAAAACAAAACATCCAAACGTTCCAAACTCAAAAGACTTTTGTCATATTTTTGATGAAATCCAAGAGCTTTTAGACCCTGCATAGACAGAAACACAACTACCACGTTCAAGGCCCAGAAAGGTAGTAAGGGCATTGGTAAAATAGTTCATGTGACATCTGTGGTTCAACCTTAATTTTAAGAAGGTACGAGAATACTTTATGTGCGCAAAAAAATCAGAAACAATGCCTTCATTCAACAATTTTGTCTCGTTATTTTATTTTATTTTTTTAAGATTAATTTAAAATCACATATTTTTCCTTGTCCGCCAGTAACTTGTGACCTCTCTCAGACATGCACTTTGATGTTTGGGTCATTCAGCTGCCCTCACACCTACATGTTTTCACTGTTTCACAGTCTGTAATCCTCTCCCTATTATACCCAGCAGGCCGGTGTATTTTCCAATCACGTACTGGCACATTGGAGGGCCGTGTAGGGCTGCGGTGCCGGAAGGTTGACATTAATAATGTGATTGTGCTTTGCCCTCTCTTATCCAGAGGTGGCAGAGGGCAGGCCTCCTCCTGCTGCTGAGAGAGAGAGGCAATCAGCATTTAATCTGCAAGACTGATTAACTTCTCATTACAATCAGACACACACACACACCATGCAGGCACTCAGACACACAAATTCATGTACAAATGTACGAGGCCACACGCAACACACACTACTCTCACACTCCAGAGGTGGATCTGTAATTATGCCACGGAGATCAAGTCAGGCCTACTCACCCAGCTCTAGCAATCAGTTTTATTTATGCATTTATTTTCAAACTGTTTGTAAGGAACATGGCAATTACAGGAAAAGAATGGCTCAAGTGTCATGTCACGGTCTTTGCTGAATCACCTGGGTCTATCTTTGCTCAAGTGCTGCTTCAATCGGACACGTTTTGATTGTGAATACAACAGAGCGTTAAACAGCAATTTTACTGTTAACAAATTAGTTTGTATTTGTATCCATACAGGGCACTTGATACTTACGATAAGCCACAAGTTGTATGTCTGAAAAGTTACATTTTTGAGGTTGTCAGTACATTGATATTGTGAATTATTAAAATTGAAGTCAAAAGTTTATACACTTTGCTGCTAAATGTTAATTATTTTACCAAAATAAGAGGGATCATACAAAATGCATGTTATTTTTATTTAGTACCGACCTGAATAAGATATTTCACATAAAAGATGTTTACATATAGTCCACAAGAGAAAATAATAGTTGAATTTATTAAAATGACCCAGTTCAAAAGTTTACATAAACTTGATTCTTAATACTGTGTTGTTACCTTAATGATCCACATCTGTGTTTTTTTGTTTGTTTGTTTGTTTAGTGATTGTCAGTCCTGAACAGTTAAACTGCCCACTTCTGTTCTTCAGAAAAATCCTTCGGGTCCCACAAATTACTTTGTTTTTTCAGCATTTTTGTGTAATTGATCCCTTTCCAACAATGACTGTATGATTTTGAGATCCATCTTTTCACACTGAGGACAACTGAGGGACTTTATTGCAGAAGGTTTAAACGCTCACTGATGCTTCAGAAGGAAACACAATGCATTAAGAGCTAGGGGGGTGAACACTTTTGGAATTTGAAGATCAGGGTAAATTTTACTTATCTTGACATCAGAGAAACATGAAAGTATCTTCTGTAGCTTCTGAAGGGCAGTACTAAATGAAAAAATATATATTTAGGCAAAAAAAGAAAAATGTACACATCTTCATTCTGTTCAAAAGTTTACACTCCCTGGCTCTTAATGCCTAGTTTTTTTTCCTTCTGGAGAATCTGTGAGCGTTTGAATCTTCTGTAATAATTGCATATGAGTCCCAAAATTGGAATAAATAAAAGTTGGAATAAATTCAAGTACACTGCTGGATAACCAAAGAATTTGTGGGACCTGAAGGATTTTACTGAAGAACAGCGGACAGTTTAACTGTTGAGGACAAACAAAGGACTTATGAACAACTATCACTATGGATCATTCAAGTAACAACACAGTAGCAAGAATCAAGTGTACTGTATGTAAACTATTGAATGGGGTAATTTTTATAAGTTCAACTATTATTTTCTCTTGTTTAAACGTAAAATATGTAAACGTCTTTCATGTAAATATCTTATTGAGATTAGAAAATAACATGTATTCTGTACGATCCCTCCTATTTTGGTATAATTATTAAGATTTTGCAGATTCTGCAAGGTGTATGTAAACTTTTCACCTCAATTGTATATGTCAGTGTCTATAAAATGAGCAAAAATATGTACATTTTAAATAAAATACCTATGAAGACAAAAGAGATCAGCCTAGTTGGGTGCAATCAGTGAATTCTTATATAGCATGAAAGATATATTTTGGCAATGACTTCAGTGTGAAATTTTTCCTTTTAATTTTAGATCATGAAGGATACATATATCATTCTTTTTACTTCCTTCCACTGACAGGAAGACGAGCACATGTGAGTCTTGAGTTTCCAAACCATGCGCCTTACAACCTTGGGATACGAATAATTTCAGAAATGTCAGTTCAACTGAGGCGTGTAAATAAAGGCTTCTCTGTTGACACCTCATTTGAATGCTGAGCAGATGACCTCTGCATTTATGAAGGTCTAGGAGAGAAACATGAAAATGCTCAATGTTTCTCAGCAGAGAGCCGAACCCAACCACCTTCCTCAAACATGATGGCATTTGCAAGCTGAATAACAAAATATCCGGCTTTTTTCATGTCTTCAGAACAATGCATTTCATTTTCATTATTGAACTATAATAAAGTTCATTGCTCAACTGCTCAAACTTTGTCTGGACTTAGTATTTATATGATGCTTAAGATGCTTTCTTATTCTGTTCTTCCAGATTGGAGACAGCAGTTAGCCTAGCACCTAAAGGCGATGAGGAGAAAGCGAAAACGAAAGATGCGGTTGCAAAAACCCATGAGAAAAATGGACACATAAAACGCAGAGGACGTAAACGCCACAGCCACCGCCGAGCTCGCAGGTATGTATCTGCTAAAGCTCTGCTTCATACATCTTCATCAAAGATGTTTTAGTGCTTAGGAGTAAACCATTCAATATAAAGTATTCATCTGCTGTTCTAGAAAAGAAACCATTTGTAGACTCTCTGAAGGTAAAATAGCTGTTTTCCACCACCTTTGAAGTGCTTGAAAACAGCATGTGCTGTTGAAAGTGTACAATTCAGCCACAGAACCTTTGTATAGATAAATCTATTCAAATGTGAATTTTATTTTTGACCCCAGAGAAGATCAAACACATAAAAATATGAAGCACCGAATCCACTTCTAAGCCGCATCGTCACTCTATAAGCATGAATTAGAAACCCCAAACTTTAAAGAGAGGCAGGCGCAAACACTCTTATCTCCTTGCCACAGTGTAAACATTCAGGTGTTGCTGGAATTTTTAACACGGATGTCTTTTATGGGTCCTCTTCCTTCCCATCTACTAAAATTCAGACTCCAGCTGGTGAAAGAAATTGATTCAGCATTGGATTCTTAACGCTGTAATTCCACTGATACCTTCAAAGTGTTCGTGATAACGCACTGCATCAGTATGTAAAACAGGGAGGACGCCAGCTCAAGTGTTATCTTAAACATGCTAATCTCTAGGTGAGTTCATGCTCTGTTTTCTGCCGGAGAACAGCAGATGCAAAGGCATGTTTTGGAGGGTTGAGATTTTATAATCAAGCACACATCAGCAGCTAAACAATGCAGGATCAAAGAATGATCAAGTCAGATCAAGCTAAACCTCCGAAATCCATCACTAAAACTGTAGAATCCTATATCCTGTACGTACAGTTGATTTGACATGCTATCTTATCCAAATAAAAGAAACATCTCAAATGTGGAAAGTCTCATTGTATAGTGTCAATTTCAGTCGCAGTGAAGTGACATTTAAATAGAAGCCCTCTGTCCTTCTGGGAAGACCCTTCTGTTTAAAGTCTTTTATTAGTCTTGACAGCATTTTCGCATTGCAGGTTTGACATCCTTTGGAGTATGTCAGTAGTCAAAAGCTCTCTGTGTGATCGTTTGCTTGCACAGTTTTCCTTTCAGAACTTTTGCAACAAGTTTAAGCCTATGTATTTGGGCTTTGAGAATAGGTCTTTCCAAAGCAGAAAGGTGATGTAAACATGACTGAAGCCCTCAGTGAAATGTCAGTTATCAATGTTGACAGCCTTTTAACTCTCTAACCTTGTCTATTCTCCTGAGTGTGTCAGTGTTCAGTCTAACTCACAAGACGACCCTTTCCGCGCTGTTCTTTCTGACAGCTGAAGTGATGGTGGCCATTAGGGGTGTGTTCGTTACCTGTGCGCATTCAAGGTCAACTGAAACTGACAGAAAGACTTTAAAAGCTGAAGAGCAAACCAGCAAGCTGAATAAAAGGCAGAACTAGAAAAGGCTCTGTGAAATTCACATTGGTCAATGGATGCAGCAAAACTTCTGTTTTACATCTAACTAGTTTGAGCTGATATCAAACTTTCACTACCTGGTCTCATGACGAAAATGTACCTCTGAGAACTTAAATGTAAAATGTCCATCGGATGGCACTAAAAGAGTGTTAGTTTTGTTCCCTGGAACAGATGAACGAACATATAGTATGTTTTATGTGACGTTGGTTTTGTACAGTATGTGTCACCACAGTTCTGACTTGAAATGTCTGTTGAATGACGCTATAAGTCTAAAGCTCTGTGACATTTTAAAATAGTATACCATCCACACTACACCTATACCTACGCGATAGTATGAACTAAAGCGAATGTGATGTAAAAACTCCATCTCAAGCATGCTGTTTAAGCTTGTTTTTCGATCTGTCGTCTTTCAGCTCTTTCATCGTGAGTCGTGTTTATCACGGGATTCCGCATCTTAAGTCTAATTCCGTGCTGGATGAGCTACCAAGCAAGCTTGTTACATTTGGAAAGCGAAACATATAGAGCTGTAATCATAAATGTGTATTAAACAATTACAAGTGCACACTGTTTTACCGCCTCTAGTGTTCATTTCTGTTGGAAACTGCAGTGATATGTACTTATTGGTATGTATTTTGCATCTTGCGAAAAGGTTCCCAAAGATACGTTTTCGTCATGAGACCAGGTAGAGATTATAATTGCCCAAAAAAAATTACGGTAATTCAGGGTTTCCGCGGGGTCTTAAAAAGTCTTAAAAAGTCTAAAATTTAAAAATCTAAATTTTAGGCCTTAAAAAGTCTTAAATTCGCTGTTCTAGGTCTTAAATAATTTTACACAGGTCTTATTTTTCCGATGTCCATGTAACGCTACCTCTAAAGCTCATTTAAATTCTCTTTTTGTTGTTTCCGTGGTGTTGTAGTTCTTTATTTCACTATTCCAAATATAATTAGCGGTATTTAAACTACAAATGAGACCAGCATGCAATAGCCAATCAGCTTTCTGTTATTGTCGCGAGTCTCTCTCGGATTGTACCGCAGAAGTAAAATGGATTTAACTTTTTAGCTATGGGGAAGTGCAAGTTTAGTGATACTTAGCCAAGCCCTATATTCAGTTTTTTTCAAGCTAAGGCCAGTTGCTAACAACTAGATTTTTTTCTCCCTCTGTGGAAGTTACTGCTTCTTCAGAATCGCAGTAGCAGAATACAGGTCAAACTACCTTTTTCTGTATATAATGTTCTCAATAATAATAAGAAATATAGGTCGAGCTAGCTGACCACCAGCCTTCGAAATACTTTTAAAATGTTATTTTTTTTTACTTGCCCGACCGAACAAACCGCCTGATTAAAACTGAAGTGACAAAAACAACTAGTGAAGGATCCAAAGGCAAGAAAGATTCATATTTTTTTAATACATTCAACGTAAACAGAAATTGATAATGGATAGTGTATTTCTGGTCTATTAGTGACATACTTTAAAACAAATGAATGAAACAGCACTCTAAAGAAACACACTGAGGTAAAAATTTCAAATGTATAGTTTATTTATAACATGATATAGTTCAGTAATATACCAAGTGAGCTTTTTGCTAAAAATTCTCACAATTACAAATGTTACATTAATTTTAGCTCAATAAAAAAGTAGTTAGTCAAGTAGTTACTTACATATTAGACAATATGCAACATTAGCAGAAGCATTCTCCTAGCAACGTTCTGCTATGATTCAGCGTTTTGATCGAATCAGTTGAAATAACTCGCTCATGAAGTGACTTACCGCCACCTGCTGGTAATTTAGTGTATTTAAAAGTATGCCTCCACACCCAACATTTCTAATGTATATATTTATAAATCAATAAATGTATTTAAAACATTAATCTCACTTTTAATTTTGCAGTGTAAATTATGTAATCTCACTGCTAACAGCCATTTAGAATTTATTGATAAATTCATAAAATAAATTTCAAAGGCATACATTTCAAAAGTAAAAAAAAGGGCCTTTATAAAGGTAAATCAAATATGCATATTTAAGATGTAAAAGCTAATAGAGCACTGATGAAAATATTGCTTCAGAATTTTTTTTTTTACATCAGATATTTCTAGTGGTACTTTTATGGAGATATTTTGTGTGGAATAGTATCTGCTGATATGAAAAGTTCACTGTATATCGTAGTAATAAATTTAATTTATGACAGCCATGAAATTGCGTTTACTTTTTACATTAAACACGTTAAATATTACATATATGCATGTAATATAATATCTATTTCCATTACAGGTTTCGGTCTTAAATTTCATATAAGGTGGTATTAAAAAGGTCTTAAAAAGTCTTAAATTTCACTTGTTCATATCTGCAGAAACCCTGTAATTATATTTTTCCAATATCTATAGAAATTTGGGGGAAAAAAGAATGCAAATGCTAAATCGGTCAAATTCGTCTTTAAATTTATTTTGTGTTTTCTCTTTTTTTGGCCAATGAAATTAACTTTTTCAGGTGTGGGTGGATTGTCTCAATTTTGTTGGCCAACAACATGATTTTGTGGAGCAGTAACTACACGCAGCCTTGTTTTTTTTTTTTTTTTTTTTTGACAGGTGACAATTCTGCCACCTACTATGCTGGAGAGTCAACCGGATAGTTATTGGTGCTAGATTAGATCAACCCTGGACCACAAAACTACTTCAAATTGAGATTTAAATAGCATCTGTAAGAATAAGTAAGCTTTCCATTGATGTATAGTTTTGTTAGGATGGGACAATATTTGGCCAGAGATACAGCTATTTGAAAATCAGGAATCTGAGGGTGCAAAAAATCTAAATATTGAGAAAATCTCCTTTAAAGTTGTCCAAATGAAGTTCTTAGCAATGCACAGTACAAATCAAAAATTAAGTTTTGATATATTTACAGTTTGAAACTTACAAAATATCTTCATGGAACGTTATCTTTACATAATATCCTAATGATTTTTTGCATAACAGTAAAAAAATCGATAATTTTGACCCATACAATGTATTTTTGGCTATTGCTACAATGATACTGGACTGTTTTAGTGGTCCAGGGTCACATATTATCATATGTGTGGTATTTACACAATATCAGTATTTAATTTTTTTAAATAACATCAATACTATCAATACTGATGTATTGAGAGACCCCTAATTATAACTGATCTGAGACACACCATAAGCTGACAGCAGTCCTTATGAGAACATTTTTGTAATTAACTAAGGATTTTAGATGAGTTTTTTTAATCTTTATTTAAATCAAACCCAACTGGGACAATAATCAAACTTTATAAGTTTTTGTTTTGTAACATTTAATTATTATCAAAGCTCAAGAAGTGTATATCACATGCATTTTGGTTGAAAATGAAAATTATTTGATGTCAATTTGACATATACTTGATTTTGATTTCACAACTTAAAAACTATCAAAAAACTATCACAATTAACAAAATATCAATGCCAGCTGACAGTATTTGACAAATGGATGTTATATGTTGAATTGACACAGAATTTTAATTGTACAAATATCAACGTCGAATGATGTGTGTCTGCTGGGTATAGTTATAAACAAAGACCTTTTTTTGTTATTTTAAATAAAATAAATGTTAGATGAAATAAAATAAAATATAAAAATAAAAACAGGTAGTTTCAAAAGCAACATTTTTTGTTTTCATTTCGTTTGATGTATCAAAATAACTATAACTGCTGCACCAACCAAATCTCATTTACTCTGCCAGAGAAAGGGCAGGACCAAGATTAACCGTACAAATCCTGGACTATTATAGTGTTTATGTGTCTATGTGTGTGTGTGCCTTTGTGTCAAGGGTGTAATGTGAGACAAAGGTTCCTAATTAAGCAGAAATGGCACTTGCTTTTCTGCTAATCAGCTTCTAATGCGTTTCAGACTTGCTAATGCAGCAATGGCTGGATGAACTGCCTTCCTATATCAGACCAAACAGCCTTTTCCACCCATAGAGAGCGAGTAAGCAGCCCGCTCCCCCGCGAGCACATCCGCACAGCCTGCCTGGCTCTCCTTCTGTGTTTTGATCCATCTAAATGGTTTCCTCTCAGTGCTCATATTGAATCACAGACTGGCTGGGCAAAGCCAAAGCTACAACAGTCTGTAATTCATCGACTGTCACGGACAGCACTCCCCTGTGTCTATGAAATATTATTATCCCGCTGTAGCGATGTGCCGCTAGAAGGAAATCTCATTGCCGCTGCCACCGTGCCTTTAACCTGCACCAGTCGTGTGTATTTGTCATGGATATCCTGTATAGCTTCTCCCACGCGATATTTTCATTCCTGCCTGTCAGATGCATGTCATTCTGACAGCCTGTGATATTTTGATGCGTGTGTGTACAGTATAAAGAGCTATTTACTGTACATGTACCTTTATGAAGGAAATAGCATTACATTTTCAATCTTTTATCCCTCCTACCTCCACTGTGCTAATTCGTATGAGACAAGCTCTTTCGGTCACAGAGCATTTTAAGCTTAATATAGTGAGCTAAAATGAGTCTCTTTGATAAAAATAGGGTCAGTATCAGAAAATCTGCCTTTGAAAATATTATAGAGGTCAGCTGTTCCGTTCCACGGGCCTTATCAGTGTTTGAATGGTACAGATTGGGGATTTTGAAGCATCTAATGGATTTTTGAGGGTTCAAAGGATTAAAAGTGATGGAAGGACATTACTTGATGTGGCTAAATAAGATAGGAGCAGCGGGAATAGTGTTTGCCCATTCCAGCTTTTCGCTCTTTATATTCAATAAATCCCCTTCGTTCAGGGGGTCGGAAATGTAACCTTTGCAATTAGCTGGAAAAATGCCTTTAACTCTGTTCAGCCTTGCCTCTTCCCTTCGGTTTGAATCAGGAATATTGCTGGTTTGGGTAAAGCGTTTCACGCCCACTTTTGATTGAATCGTCTGTCGTCCTGATGAAATGAGAGTGGTGTGTCATTGCCGCAATCAAAATAATAACAGTTGCACCCCGTGCTTTAGTAAACATTGAAAATGTGTGATATAAATGTCTGTTTTCTGAGAATAGTCTCCCTGTTGATGATTGCACTTGAATTGCTTTCCTGAGGAATCCAGACTCTCAGTAGTAGATGCACTGTGGTATCTCTCTGTTAAGCTTCAAATCCTTCCTTGCACTCCCCTCGATGTTATTGCCTTTAAAAGACGCTTTTGAGGTGACACCTCAGTGCTTTTGAAATAGCACACATGTCCCGCTCAGTCAGGACATGCCGTCCATTCTCTCTGATCATCTGCTTTGTTGTTACAGAAGTGTTGGTACTAAAAGTAAATTGATTTTAAAAGCTGCCTGTCATCTACCTGTCCGAGCATGCAGCTTTCTATTTCTCTGTCTCCTTATTTCTGTCTTTTATGTGTCCTTCCTCTTTAACCTCCATTTTTCCATGGGCCTTTTCTGTTCTTAAGAATTTAGAAGTTTTGGGTGACAGATTGCCAATATAGGTTGATTGGAAAGATGTGCCTCTACCTAGATTTCTGGAAAATTCCAAAAACATACCTATACACAGAGCTGGGTATATTGCTTACAAATTGTAATCCGTTACTGATTACAAATTACATGACAAAAATTGTAGTTAGTAATGTAATCCATTACAGTACACATTTTAGGAAATACAATCAACCTACGTTTTGATTACTTTTAGATTACATTTGACTAACTGGTTTATGACTTTGATTTAAATAGGATAATTTTGTACCACATTGACAAAAATACAGAGTGAAGGCCATTGAACACTGAGTACGAAATTTTCGTCCGACATTTTTGCACGTTAAAAAATAAATACGACCTCACTTTATGTCAATCTAGTTTACACACTGCCTCAGAAACTTTCATCCGTCATAAAAAAATCGGATCCGATTCAATTTTCTGCATTTTCGCAGGAAAGGATGACAAGTAGGAGAAACCGAAAAAACATGTACGAAAATTTTGGACTTGTGCAATGACCTTAAGGAAATATATTCCATTTATTGTTATTAACAATATGAAGTGCATTAAACAGTATATTACATCAAGGTTTTCCAAACTGGTGTTTCTGAAGGAACTGCAGTGGGTTTATGAGTTAAACTAAATCATAAACTAACTACCAATGAGATATTTTATCTGCTTAACTGAGAAGAGAACCAGTGAACATGCAAACTTAAATTATTAAAATTAAATTAAAACTTAATTATTAAAATATTTATTTTAAAATCTCAGGTGTACAATAATTATATTACACTCTTAAAACTAAAGGTTCCATATAGAAGAAATATTTTTGGTTCCCCAAAGAACCTTTCAGTGAACCGTTCTTAAAATAAACATTTTGAAGAACATTTTAATAATCTAAAGAATTTTTTTCAACTATAAAGAACCTTTTCTACATTTGAAAGGTTCCATGGATGTTCAAGGGTCTTCATGGAACCATCGATGCCAATAAAGAACCTTAATTTTTAAGAGTGTAGGTGAAAGAGGATCAGATGACAGAAGAGTTTGGGAATTTGTGCATTTTAATGTGTTTGAAAGACAAAAGCCTTCGAAAGACATAGAAATACATGGTTAAATAACCTACCGAGTGATAATTCAAACAAAAATCAATGTGTTTATCAGTAGTTGATGCAATGTCGAAATATTTCTTAAAGTTACTGTAGTCTGATTGTGAGTATTTTAAAATGTAATTTAATCTAATTAAAAGTACTTTAATTTGTAATCTGATTATGTAATCCAGATTACATGTAATCCATTACTACCCATCTCTGTCTATACACTGCAGTTTCCATCTGAAATGAACACCTTATTGGCAATAACACACTAATTATTGATTTAATAAAGATGTAATTCCTTGCACAAGACTTTGTTATGACCAAAGAACACTTTTACTACACTTGGACTATTTGGAATGGTATAGAACCTTGGTTTTTCCCATTGACTGTGACAGTTTGCAAAGGGTATGAATAATTTTGGACATGCCACTTTTTGTTCAAATGTAAATAAAAGCTGAGAAATATTTTTTTCCACAATGATGCCTCTTGTACATCGTCTTATTATCTTTAGGGAGGAGCCTGTGTCATTTCCGGTCAAAGAAACCTTGCTGGTTGAATAAAAGTAACTTTAAGTCAGAATTTGCCAGGGGTATGAATAATTTCGGGCTTGACTGTATATTCGAACATGGTAAACGTGCTTGGTCGCTCATCTGGTACAGGGTTGCCCTTAAGATGTGGAGCGCTTAAGTGCTAAAAGAGCTCACAGACTTGTAGAAACAAGCTAAAATGGAGTGTCTGCTTCAGCAAATGCATCTATTATCTAACATTTGACTTAGTTAACATAGGTATCGCTTAGGTTTTCGTTTATGTAGTGCATTATTTTCAAACATTATAGAACACTAACCTTTTTTTATTTTATTTTCAGACACTATATTTCTGAACAGCCATGAAACAACCAACATAAAATACTGATAGATTCAGTTCATCAGTTTCAGATTAAACTGAACGCACTTCTTAGTGCCACTCACTGGATATTTCACTTTGAAAATGTAACGAGAAGTGTGCAAGAAACAGTGTAATGTCGTTTTGCTGAAATCCCGCCACAGGCATGTTTTTTTCAATAAGCTTGCGTTGTGTAGAATGGTAGATATGATGCAGCACATCCAAGAATATTAGTTCTCTGCCTCTAGAAATAATTTTATGTACAGCTGTCTACTTCTTCCATTCCAGAAACTTCCTGTCATTTTTACTGTTAGAAATCAATCAGTGTTTAATTAACTCAAACCTGACCTTTGCTTACAGTGAATGACTGGTCATTCATCAAGCTCTCGCTATTGAATAATTGTCATTGTATGACCTATAAAATGAAAATAACAGAAACAGATTCTGAAAAATGTGTTCTCTCCTGTATTTCCTTTTCCAGCGTCTCGTTTGAGGCTGATCTTTCCCCTCGGCCAGTGCCCAAAGCAAAGAAAAAGAAGAAGAAGTCACAGAGGAAGAGGAGGAGACACAGGTCAGCCCATAAAACAAATGATCACATGTGACAACAATAATTTTTTATTCTGAGTCATGTAGTTCAGATAGAGAAAACGATTTCATGCTGTATTTAATCAATATCCAACAACAGCTTTTAACACAAGTACATTAGTGAACAGTAAACAGTGTGTTTGTGTCATAAAGTATCCAAGCACATGATGAATGTAATGACAATAGCCATTGAACAGAACAGCTGTTCTCAGCTTGTTACGCTTTAAGTAAAGGCTTTTACATTTCTTTGAATTTTAGATGCTCGGTTTTCTTGCTGCTTTTGGGTTTTCTGTGCCAGTAAATTCTCACTCACTGAATCTCATTCAAAAGTTTACATACACTTGATTCTTAATAATGTTGTTACCTGAATGATCCACAGCTGTGTTTTTTTGTTTGTTTGTTTTTTTGTTTAGTGATAAACTGAACAGTTAAACTGCCTGCTGTTTTTCAGAAAAATCCTTCAAGTCCCACAAATGTTTTGGTTTTTCAGCATTTTTGTGTATTTGAACCCTTTCCAACAATGACTGTATGATTTTGAGATCCATCTTTTCACACTGAGGACAACTGAGGGACTCATATGCAACTATTACAGAAGGTTCAAACGCTCGCTGATGAAGGAAACACAATGCATTAAGAGCTAGGGGTGAAAACTTTTGGAGTTTGAAGATCATGGTAAATGCAACTTATTGAACCTTCTGTAATAGTTGCATATGAGTCCCTCAATTGTGCTCAGTATGAAAAGATGGATCTCAAAATCATTCAGACATTGTTGAAATACACAAAAATGCCAAAAAACAAAGAATTTGTGGGACCTGAAGGATTTTTCTGAAGAACAGCGGGCAGTTCAACTGTTTAGGACAAAAAAGGGATTCATCACTAAACTATAACTAAACAAAACAAAACAAAACACAGCTGTGGATCATTTAGGTACCAACACAGTATTATGAATCAGGAGTATGTAAACTTTTGAACAGGGTTGTTTTTATAAATTCAACTATTATTTTCTCTTGTGCACTAAATGTAAACATATTGTATGTGAAATATCTTATTCAGGTCAGTACTAAATAAAAAATAACATGCATTTTGTATGATCACTCTTATTTTGGTAAAATTACTAACATTTTGCAGATTCTGCAAGGTGTATGTACACTTTTGACCTCAACTGTATATTTGAAAATGTATTCAATTATATAAAAGCCTTTGGAACACATTCCAAGATTTTCAGCTATGAGCAAAATATTCCTTTCAGCGTTACTATAAAACAGTATGTTGTACGTGTTTTCACTACATGTGACCATTTTTGATCTTCCAGATCTCCCTCCTGCAGTCCATCACCTGTGAGGAAGAAGAAGAAAAAGAAGAGCTCAAAGAAAAGGAAGCGACATAGGTAGCGATTGATTTTCACAACAGATCATGTTTAGAGGCTTGCTTTGAGTACACTTTGCTGGTGTGATTGTTGTTTTGTCACGACTGCCTTTAAAGTCAGCTCCTCTCTGCCTCCAGGTCTGCCTCAAGGAAGGGACGGCACAGGTAATTTTGATATTTATTTAATGTTTTGCTTAGTTGTTAGTGCTTTTTCCTAGAATAAAGGGCACAGTGATTTTCACAAAGAACAGATAATACCTGATGATTATTGTTAAGTGCTCTTAAGTAGTTTATGGCTCCCTGGAAGAAGAGTTTATTGCTTTTAGTTCCTCTTTCATAACTCAGATTGAATGGAGAGCTCAGTTATGTATCGTTTAGGTATCCACTTTGTCTAAAATAAAACGAGGCACAATTATTGACATACTGTAAGAATATGGGGATCTATACTAACCGTATAGATTACACACAGAATTTCTTTAATCTTATTATTTTCAAGCAGAAACAGCAAAGTGATTTCATCTGTGAATTTTCTTCTCTATGAGACTTTTAATTTAAACCTAATCGATAGATTTTCCTCCTATTTTTACAGTGGCTCGAGTCCCAGACGTAAAAGAAAGGAGGACAAAAAGCATAAAAAGAGGTTGGTGATTTCAAAATGTGCCTTAATAATTTAAAACCCATCAGCTTACACTTGAGTTGAAAGTATTCAAGCACTGACAGTTTATTGAGTTATATTCAAGTTCCACTGTGCTTTATCCTTTAGTGTCAAAAGCTTAATGCATTCTACAGTATGAGGCACCTGCACGACCTCTCATGCACAAGAGTCACATATTCTAGATTAGATTACGGTGTATTGACAGCCGCACTGTAGTGCACCTCAGCTCCTCTCAGAGAGTGCTGTTATTGGCTGCTTTTGTTGTGTGGACTCTCAAACTGAAGGAGGGCCGGTGCAGTCTGAGAGCAGCTTCTCACTGAAGCAGGCAAGCAGCCAGAGAGACAGAAGCATGAACCAATTTCACGGGCGCTAGTCTGCTACACACACAGCCAGAGAAGAAGTGCCTCGCTGGGCTTCTGATCCTCAGAACGTTCAGGTTTTCTAAGTGTGTTAAATCAGTGTATCTCTAGTGGTTTCGCTTCACGACCCAGGACTCTGAATTCTTTGTCCTTTGCAACTGAATTGCACTTATACCGAAACTGTTTACAGAAGCTTTCATTTATTTCTGTCTTTACTTATTTATTTTTACATTTTATGATATACTGACAGCTTATTCAAAAAGTTTGAGATCAGTACAATTTTAAATGTTTTTTTTTTTTTTTTAAGAATTCTCTTATGCTCATCAAGGCTGCATTTACTTGATCAAAAATATAGGAAAAAAATAATATTGTGAAATATTGTTCCAGTTTAAAATAATGTTTTTCTATTTTAATATATTTTAAAATATAATTTATTCCTGTGATGCAAAGCTGAATTTTTATCAGCCATTACTTTAGTCTTCAGTGTCGCATGATCCTTCATAAATCCTTCATTCTAATATGCTGATTTATTACTTTTATTATCAATGCTGGCAACAGTTGTGCTGGCAAATATTTTTTTGGAACCTGTTATGTTTTTTAGGATGTTTTGATGAATAGTTAAATAGAACAGCATTTATTTAAAATAAATTATTTTCCAACAATATAAGTCTTTACTATCACTTTTTTAATCAATTTTACACATCCTTGATAAATACAAGTTTTTTGTTTTTTGTTTTTCAAAAAAAAAGAAAGAATAACAATTTACTGACCACAATTTTAAATGGCAGTTTACATTGTTACAATATAAATTATTCCTATTTGAAATAAATTCTGTTCTATTTAACTTTTTATTTATTAAAGAATCCTGAAAAAAGTTTCACAGGTTCCAACAAAATATTAAAGGGATGGTTCGGAGTAGATTTGACTTCATTGCTATGCACTCCGAAGCCCATGTAAATACCCCATCCGAAGTTTTTTTTACCTTAGTCGACCATTTATGGAGATATCAGAGTTTTTCGAATGGCTTGCTACAGCAGTGAATGGTACATGTGATGTATCTCATAAATTGCACCACTAAACGTGCACGTAACCTTACCAAACTTCTACAGTAGTGTAAATAGGTTATGTACTCACAAAACGCTGCATCGGAACATTTGTAAGTCCACCATGAGTGTTTTAAAAACACGTTTTAGCCGAGAACTACTAGTCTCAAAAACTACAAGTCGACGTCACTTCCCTGGTTTGGGAAAAGCACGTAAAAGTCCTCCTACTACATCTGTGTGCATGTCAACTTGTAGGTGGACTTTTACGTGCTTTTCCCAAACCAGGGAAGTGACGTCGACGTGTCGCCATTTGTAGTTTTTGAGACTAGTAGTTCTCGGGTAAAACGTGTTTTTAAAACACTCATGGTGGAGCAATGAAGTCAAATCTACTCCGAACCATCCCTTTAAGCAGCACAACTGTTTTCAACATTGATAATAAATCAACATATTAGAGTGATTTCTGAAGCATCATGTGACACTGAAGACTGGAGTAATGTTGCTGAAAATTTAGCTTTGCATCACAGGAATAAAGTACATTTTATAATATATTTACATAGAAAACAGTTATTTTACATTAAAAAAAATTAACAATATTTTTGTTTTTTTTCTGGATTTTTGATTATTTTTTATGATTCCTTGATGAGCATAAAAAACATTAAAAAAGCATTAGAAATCTTACTGAAGGCAGGGTATTTATAAAAAACACAGTACTCAAAAACAATACATTAATGTTTATATCTGAAAACTGCTGTTTAAAGTGTATTAATTAATCTCAATCTATTAAACATGGTGTGGTCTTCCATAATGTGTAGTTTGTTGGGCAGCTAAATTCAATTTTAAACTTAAATTGAAATCACCTGTTAATCTCATGTGAATCTACACTCAACTACTGAACGTGTGACTAAACTGTCTCCATTTCAGACTCAATTAACACTGTTTTACATGTGCCATATTAAATGATAACACTTCAGAGACATTCGCACAAAAAGACTCTTGCTAGGGTGTTATGTCATGTTTTGTATTTTCTTATGGCATTGTAATTACTCTTTCGCTCACTGCTTGCTCTCTTTCTCTCTCTATCTATCACTCTGTGTCATGATAAGATAAGAGGTGTAATTGGAATGTAATGTAAATTTGAATCTTGATGTTGCTGTCCCAGCACAAAATAGCATAATATGCAGGTGAGATAGCTAATTTCCTACATGTATGTCTCTATTGGTTACCCTTCAGGGCAAGGAGCCACTCTCATCGCAGACACCGGCGCCGGAAAGCAGAAATTAGGAGTTCTTCCTGCATGGAAAACAGGTAGGGTTTTGACCTTACAACTGAATAATTGGGAGAAGGGCAAATTCAAATGTAAAATTCAGTGTAACTCCATGGCTGAGTCTGAAACCGAAGGCAGCTGCTGTTTTGTCCAGTCTATCAGTGGCATTATGACATCACATCTAATGATCTAAAACAAATTTAAGTAAGAATAGAATACAATAGAATCCCAAGTTGATACACACACTCATTCATATGCACATTCCCACATTCATACGGATTAAATGTACAATGATGTTTTAGTTCCACGTTAAAAAGATAAACAAATCTAAAATTACGTAATATTCTGAGAATAAAGTCGAAATTTTTTGAGAATAAAGTCGAAATTACGAGAATAAAGTCGAAATTTTTTGAGAATAAAGTCTAATTTTTTTGAGAATAAAGATGAAATTATGAGAATAAAGTTTAAATATTTCAAGAATAAAGTCGAAATTACGAGAATAAAATCGAAATTATGAGAATAAAATTGAAATTACGAGAATAAAGTTAAAATTACAAGAACAAAGTCGAAATTACGAGAATAAAGTCGAAATTACAAGAACAAAGTCGAAATGTTTCAAAAATAAAGTCGAAATGTTTTAAGAATAAAGTCGAAATGTTTAGAGATTAAATTTGAAATGTTTTACAGAATAAAGTCAAAATGTTTAGAGAATTAAATCGTAGCAATTAATGGCCCGGATTGAGAGCACTGGGAGAAGTTGCCAGGTCATTGGAATTTATTTGAATATATGTGGGATTATTAGCGTAAATCATACAATGTGTTATACTCGCAGAGACAGTATGCTTGGAAATAATATTTCATGTCTTTGATTGCATTCATTATTTGTAGTGCATCAGCCCCCCAATAGCAATAAGATTTCTGCTTTTGGTATTTTTAATATAAAACAAAGTCTCTGCTTTTTCAAATCTGTACATTTGGTAGCGAAAAACAAACAATGCGTCTTGCAATGTGTTTTCTAAGCTCTTTAATGTGACATGACAGATCACTGTATTCGTGTGAATCAATCATCTTTTCGATTACAATAAGACATTTGTTCAAATTGTGAAAATTCCACCACCAACTACGTAAAAAAATCCTTTCATTTCCATCCTTTCATTCATCACATATATTTAATTAAAAACAACAAAAAAAATGTTCTAAAGGTTGAAGTGGACTCCAACTCGTTAACAGAAGTTATATTGTTGTCTTTTCTGAGCTATATAAGTGACTATTCACAAGCTGTTTTATTCACGGTATAATACAGTAAATAATTGGAAAAATATTGAACATCTTCCATTCATTATTTGTAGAGTGCCAGCCACCCAGTAATCGCAATAATTTAGTGCTTTGTTGCTTTTAATATAACACAGCTTAGCTTTTAAATTCTGTCAGTTTTATCATGAAATACAAATTATAAATGTGTTTTTCCTCTTTATTTCAAGTTTATAGCACAATATAAATGTAAAGGAACATCAGAAGGAATGAAAAAACAGTACAGCCTAATTTAATTAAGCGAATGTCTCTCTGTAATCAGAAAGATGACTGAATCACATGCTGCTTAAACTAAGTTGAATACAGCGATCTGTCATGGCCAGTGTTGGGTGTAACGCGTTACTGTAATAATATTACTTTTTTCAGTAACTAGTAGTGTAAGGCATTACTCGTCTGAAAAAAGTAATATTATTACAGTTTTCCGAGCTAGTTACTTGCATTACATTTGCCAGTAGCACCTTCATCACACACAAGGCACACGACAACACAGAGAACAGAAGGGAAGGGGAGGGGGGGCGTGAATGGAACAGTGATTGGTCTGGGTTTGGCACGAGGTATCATTAAATTACCATCAACGATTTGTCGACACCCGGCAGCCAGCAGCAGAGCGGCACTTGCAAATAGAGACCTGCAAACCCGCGGGACCCAACGCAACAGAGTGCGGCGCGGGACAAAACTTGATGGACAAGTGCGCGTGCTGGTGCGGGTGGGTAGAGACTCGTGTGTGTGTGTGTGCGGGATGCGGGAAATTAAAATGATTCGCGGGACTTCCGCAATATAGAAATATCTAAACATAAAATATCTAAAAAACAAAAAAAATGTTATTCATCTATTGCACAAAAGCAGCAAGAACAACATATATGATTAGTAAGCGCAAGAATAGGCAGTTTCGATTTAAAATCGAATGTTTTAAAATGTAGCCATCTGCTGATTTATGGAACGCATCGCCAATCAATGGTGTTTAAGATAGAATTCACTCACTGCTCAAAAGTTTTGAACAGTGCTGAATATTGCGTGCTTACGAATCACAACACACAAAGTGTAGACATTTATGAAAGATGAATTGTGCATAATATCCATTGTGTTATAAGAGCTTTATGAGATCGCGTATGCACTGAGATATCAGCTTTAAAGGAGCTTTGTTTGTTTGCATTCTGCCGTGGATGCACGCAGTAGGTCATGTTTGCTTTTTTGTTAAGAATAACAGTGGTTTGTGTAAGAAAAAAAGTAACTAGTAATATAACTAGTAATATAACTAGTTACTTTCTCCAGGGAGTAATAAAGTAAAGTAAGGGATTACTATTTTTGAGAGTAATATGTAATATGTAATATATTACTTTTTTGAGTAACTAACCCCAACACTGGTCATGGCACATTGAAGAGTGTGAAAAACACACATATTGTTTGTATTTCACTATAAAACTGACATTTTTTAAAGCTGAGACTTTGGAATATCTTTCAGTGCTCCCAATCCAGGCCATCTGCATGTGCAATTGGCTAGAATATCTCAAAATATTATAACTTTAATCTCGTAATTGCTACAAATTAGGTTTCGTAATTTTGAAAATATGAAGACTTTATTCTTAAAATTTCGATTAGATTCTTAAAAAATTACAACTTTAATCTCGTAATCTTAGAAATATATATTATTTTTTATTTATTTTTAAACGTGGCACTAAAATGTTGTATAAATGAGCGTTCCAAAAATATATAAAATTAAATTAAAAGTTTTGGGTGTTTTTAAAAGATTGTTGAGGGGTCAGAGATATTCATGGCTTCATGCTGGCCAGTCAGGTTTTTTATCTTATCAGTGAGCGTCCGGTGGCACTGTGGCGATGACTGATAAAGGCAGAGGTGACACAGAGGAAACTCTTTTATCTGCCTCTCACAGCTGATGTCCAACATTTGGCGTGTAGATCAATGGAAACGGGAACGGGAATGAAATTTGAGATCTCGCCCCTGTGGACGGTTGCGCCTCTTTGGAGTGGGTTGTGGGGTGATAGGGTTGAGGTACTGTAGGGAATAGTGATGAAATAAAGTTTCAGGTTTAAATCTGTTTTCTTTGATAGTAGGTGTCAGTGAAGATTGCCTGTAAAGCATATAAATGTCAGTCCTGCTGATTGCCCCAACATAGGCTCATTGGAAATATGCCTCTATATACATTTCTGCAAAACTGAAAAAACATACCTATATGTATGAATCACTGCAGTTTCCAGTTGAAATGAACACTTATATTACTTTTCACACAAAGTATGATTTCCAGGTACAGAGTTTTGATAAATAAAGCCTTTTCACACAATTACTTGCAGAACATTATGTGGTTGAGGAGATACCCCTGACACTGTAAAGCGCTTTGAGTGTCTAGAAAAGCGCTATATAAATGTAACAAATTATTATTATTATTATTATTATGACTTCAAAACAATTTTAACCTTCTGCACTTTTTGAAAACTGAATCACTGAAAGTGTTGTCGTCACATATACAGCTTTATATGCGTGTATATGATGCACTTTCTAATTCAGTAGGTTTGCTCAGTAGCTCACCCGATGTGGTAGGGGATATTTTCAACACCAAGAATGTTAATCTTTAGCGACACGAATTATTCGAATTCTGAGACAAAATATATGCCTGAAGCAGCGTAATAAAAACGCAGCAATACGTGCCTGCATCAATGTAATAAAAATGTGCCCTGGTCATTTATTGAACGTGTGTTTTAGCGCCAATCTCTGGACATTTCACTTTAAAACTGCCATGAAACATGCAGTACGGTACGTAATTTCTGTGTTGCAAAAATGTATATAGAGGTATGTATTTTCATGAGCCTGGGTTGGATTGCCCATGTACAGAGATTATGACAAATGCTCAAACAACTCAGGACGTTGGAGTACATGCTTCCCTAATGCACAAATGAGTGTAGTTCATGAGATGTAAAATACGATCATTTTGTACTGGGTCAAAGGCATATTTTTTTAAATAAATTTTGAATTAGATAAACGCATCAGAGTGATCACAGACACAGTTTTTCATGTATTAAATTGGCCTCAACCACTCTCCCAGGTGTCACCACTCTGATTACTTCATCAGTCCTTCATCCAAAAGCCACTTTCATTCATTCATCGCAGAATTTCTGCCATTTTCAAAACCGGAGAGAAGCGAGCTCAGGTTTCAAATTGAAATAATCTTAAGCTGGAGATGATTGCTTTTAAATCCCTAACTGATCTCTCCATTATTTGGAATTTCTTAGGGATGTTCAAAGGACGAAATCATTATAGAAAGCAAGCATAGTGAAGCTTTACATGGTTTCAGGAGTTGAAAAGGCACAGAGAGCCCACTCACTCCACACAACAGGAACAATGGCCGTCAGTTCCCATTCCAGTGAATCCTCATTCGCTTCACAAAGAACTATTACAGATAATCTATGTCCTGAGCTGGTATAATTGGCATGTCCTTTCATAGGAAACCATTTTATTTTACCTAAGCCTGTGCAGATCAGTAGAACTAGATGCTCGTGGAAGACAATGAAATTGAAGTCTGCATGTCGCCAATTATTTAAGTAAATGGACATTAGCTGGATCTCTCTTCAGTTGCTATTTTATCAGAAATATAATGTCGCTAGATTCAAAAGCTTTTGCTTAATGGATTCTTTTGACAAAGTGTTACCTTTCTTTGACGCTTCTCCAATTTTCCATATGTTACACCTCACTGTGTAAATACTGTAGAAAGGAAAACTGACAAATGGCTATAACACCTTTGCTGTTCCACATTATGATTTTATTGCTACTGTTGTAAAGGTGCCGTGCGCATTATCTTGATAAGCTAAAATGGCTCTACTTACAGTACTATGTATATTTAATGTGAAAATGAATATTTTAATTCCTCCTTGAAGTCAAGGGGCCGTTAACAATGATATTATGTGCTTTGTGTATGTAGATATGAAGACTGTGAAAAATCTGGTTTCCAAGACGGTGGCCATTCATCAGCTGTCCACGGAGGCAATGCATGCAGGTCGGCAATCAAGCTGACCAGTAAAATCTCCTCTAAGTGCTGCTGCCACTTTTCTGAAAGTACCGTAAGTGTTTCTGATGGCTACCTGATGCGCTTATAGTGCTGAACTCTTGCTCAGTTTAAGGCCCTCGTGAAACCGTTCATTTTTTTTGCTTAATAGTTGTCAAGACCAAAAGTGTTGTTGTTTTACACTTACCTGTTAAACTAATGCTTTTGAAAGTCAGCTAGTACACATTTTTTTCCCCCATGGAAAAATATTTAGCATCAATTATGTGCATGTTTTTTAGTTCTTTTACAATAACTGTGGGTAGGATTTGGATTGAAGCTAGTCATAGTTAAGCATAAAGAAACATTTTTTAATTCTCACAGATGATGCTTTTCTACAGTCCTTTTTGCTTTAAAAATCGGCTAATATTGCAATGCCATTCCCTTTTTAATGGGAACAATAATCACCATTGTAGCAATGCCTTTGAGTGAGGTTATTTTGGTGGTTGTAATTTTTAACCAACATGAGATTTGCATATTGCACACATGCTTGACACACAATTTAAACTTAAGTTAATTAACTTTTTAATGAGAGTGCTTTTCGAGTGTTTTCCGCTCTCAGTAATTACACTTGTTAAAAGTGACATGCACCCTACTGCCACACTCTAAATGCATCCACTCCAACCAGAATTATCAAACATCATTCAATAAATATAAGTTTACCATCACTAAAGAACATGCTCCCAGGGAGTAGTCATATAATGTCATAATTTAATGTTAATAATTAACCTAAACCTGTATACTGCATCATGAATTTTTTAACATTACTGTCAGAAACCTTTAACAGGAACCCTGGGTATTAAGACTTGTATGGCTTAATATAATTTAAATGATGTCTCTTATTAAAAAACATGACCCTGGACCAAAAAAAAGTCTTAAGTAGCACGGGTATATTTGTAGCAATAGCCAAAAATATAATTTGACATATTTACAATTTCTTTTATGCCAAAAATCATTCGGATATTAAGTGAAGATCATGATTCATTAAAATATTTAGTAATTTCCTACTGTAAATATATCAAAACTTTATTTTTGATTAGTAATATGCATTGCTAAGAACTTCATTTGGACAACTATAAAGATGATTTTCTCAATATTTAGTTTTTTTTTTGCCCCCTCAGATTCCAGATTTTCAAATAGTTGTATCTCGGCCAAATATTGTCCTATCCTAACAAACCATACATCGATTGACCCTTATGACTGGATTTGTGGTCTAGGGTCACACATGTAGTAAAAAACCCAAGAAAGATTTACGTTATTTAAAAATTCCACCTTGTTTCATTTGTATTTTAAACTATGGGGGGCACCATTATGACGTTAAAATTTTGCACTTGGTGAGCTACTGGCGCTACATGTTGTTATTTTTACCACAGTACAACTCTAAAATATAAAATACTGATACAATGACCACAGCTACTGAAAAGGCTCCATCAGTTTTCCCCACAAGGAGTCTAAACACCCCCGGATATCGAGTGAAATCTGCGTTGAGAAACTCCATTTAGTGGCTGCGGCATCATGCAAGCATCGGCATGTTAACATCCTGCCAGAATGGCATCTAGCGTTTCTTGTTTCGGCTGTTTGTAAGCTCTTTCAGTAGCTGTGGTCTACTAAAAGCCTCAAAGGCATCAGGGCTAGGAGCATCAGTCTTTAGGAAGTTTTATTCATTCACAGGCATCTTCCCTTTCTTTTCTTCTCTTCTTATCACTAGGAAACAGGAAAGACTTACATCACTTCTCTTGTTGTCTTTGACTGAAAATTGCAAGCCGCATGTGGCATTGTATTGGTATTTTATTTTCCTAGTTGTTTTGCGCTAAAAATAGCAAAAGGTAGCCACAGTAGTGCAACCATGTCACGCCATTAAAATAATGGCATCCCCCATAGTCCGAAATATGTATAGAATGATGTGGATTTTTTAAATAAAGTCTTTCATGGGTTTTCTAATACATGTTTTAGTTAGAGACATAATTTACGTTATATTAAGCCATACAAGTCTTAATACCCAGGGTTCCCTTTGAATAAACTTAGCATTATACTCTTGAAGCCTTCGGTGATCATTTGTATGCGTGACAGATAAATCACTTTTCCTGACATAATCGTTAACACTACAGTAATTACATTCTCTAGTCTTTTAATCATTGCTAATAGTGTCTTGTGCTATCATATTTAAAGAAATATTCCTTCCACTAATTTTTGATGACAAAACAGTCTGTCTTTTGAAGAAAAAAAAAAAAAATTGAGATACATTTTATTGTTGGTTAGCAATGGCCTTTTTTGTTTAAATAAAAAGTATGTTTTGCTCTGGTGTGGTTGTTTTATATACTGAAAAAGCAGCTTGCAAAAAGCTGTTGCCCTAAAGAATAAAATCTATACGTAACCTGCACATAATTGTTTCAGTCTGACTTCACAGATAGATCATTACAAATAACCACCGGGCTCTGTCAGAGTTGTGCAAATTCTACCATAAAAAACAGAGTTTGATTGCTTTTTGTGCCACTGTAGCAAACTAGAATTTGATTGAAGTTTAGCAGCTTCTTTCAGTTTTTTCCATGAAGGATGTAGAGTCTATTTGAATTCATTCCATCAGTCCCACAATAGAAAATGAGAACTAATTTAAGACCTGCAGGTGCACAACAAAGGTAAAGAAAAAGGCTCATGCCGGTATGTGGCAGAGTGGAGTTGGATTTAAAGAGAAGAGAGGGTTATTGTCTTTTTCTTGCACTTTACCACTCTAATGATGCACTTATGTCACCCGCTCTTCCCTTTTTCTTACACCTTACCTACTTAAGGAGGAAGTCTTGATTGGTAAGTCGATGCTATCCGCAGATTTAGGGACTTACTGTAGGCCGCTGGTGGACTGTAAAATCTCTTCCGACAGGGGACTAAAGCAGAAACATGTTCTTTTTGTTTTTCTCAAGGATTTACCTAGTTAGAGTGATGGAGATATTTCTTTTGTCTGCAACCCTTTTCATATAATTCTATTATGTTTTACTTAAGCCCATTCTGTGATGTCTGTTCAATGTTCTTTAAAGGAGAAATACTTTCAAATTGGGGATTTCTGTTTCCTTTTACTCTCTCTTTCTTCTAACATAAAAGTATAGCTGGAAGTTTATTCATGTAGGTTCTTTTCTCTCTTTTTTTGATCTGGATGTTTCTTTAATTTGCCTCTTTCATTAGCATTGGTTCATTGTTTACTTTCTCTCTTCAGTCTCTATTTCATTGGTTTCTTTTGTAAGAGTTCTTGCTTTGTTCTTCTCCTTTCTTTTCTGATTTCTGGCATGTGACAGATTTGCATGGCGTTTTTTAATCTTTTAGTTTCTGTCCCAAAAAACTTGATTCATTTCCTCTCTGTGCTCTGTAGGGACATATGTGCCTTTTAAAGAGTACTCAAACTGCATCATGCAGGTAGCAGATTATTGATGTGGCCTTGTTTTGCTTTAGAAAAACAACAACTTTTCTTTGTCTGCTTGCAGGTCTCACTGTCACGCCCTGGGGTTGAGGGTTTAAACAAAATGGTGATCGCCCAGGACTCAATATCCAGTAAGGGCAAAGGACATGCAGATTACGATTCGGGAAATGACACGTCCTCTCCACCGTCAAGTAAAACTGGCATCACAAAGTCAAAGGTTACCGGAAACGGAAAGTTCTCATGTCAGGATCTGACTTCTCCCGAGAAGCTTAGGCTAGCCGATGGGGACAATGCCTCAGATTCAGGCAACTCACTAACCAGCTATGACTCTCTGGGTAAACCATTGCTCAAAGAAAATACCCTACACAGCTCAGTCTTCAACAAGTTCAAAGGGTAAGGCTGTTTTGAATTCATTTTATATCAAATTAACATCTGTCTTGATTCCATTACAGTTAAAATAACTGTAAGTAAAAATCATATATGGATACATATATTATTAAAACACAACTTTTCTAATAAAATAAAATCAGGCCAAACATAGTTTTCATTTAAAATGGTTTTATTTTATGATTTGTTTTTTCTTGTTTGTTTGTTTTTTCAGTTAACATTTGTAGATTAAGTTTTATAATAACCCTGGTACAGAGTGCAGTCTCTTTCTGCAACTATACAGATCTCTTAGTTGAAGTCAAAAGTTTACATACACCTTGCAGAATCTGCTTTTTTGTTTTTAATTTTTTTAAAGACGTTTACATATAGCCCACAAAAGAAAATAATAGTTGAATTTATAAAAAATTACCCTGTTCAAAAGTTTACATACACTTGATTCTTAATACTGTGTTGTTACCTGAATAATCCACAACTGTTTTTTTTTTAGTTTGTTTTGTTAAATGATAGTTGTTTGTGAGTCCCTTGTTTGTCCTGAACAGTTAAACAGCTGTTCTTCTTTAGAAAATTTCACAAATTCTTCGGTTTTTCAGCATTCGTATGTATTTGAACCTTTTTTCCCAACAAGGACAACTGAGGGACCTATATGCAACTGTTACAGAAGGTTCAAACGCTCACCTATGCTTCAGAAGGAAACACAATGCATTAAAGGGATAGTTCACCCAAAAATGAAAATTTCATGTTTATCTGCTTACCCCCAGGGCATCCAAGATGTAGGTGACTTTGTTTCCTCAGAAAAACACAAACAAAGATTTTTAACGAAAACCGGTGCAGTGCAGTCGTTTGTGTTTTTCTGAGGAAACAAAGTCACCTACATCTTGGATGCCCTGGGGGTAAGCAGATAAACATGAAATTTTCATTTTTGGGTGAACTATCCCTTTAAGAGCCAGGGGGTGAAAGCTTTTTTAATTTGAGGATCAGGGTTAAACTGGTAAACATGGTAAACATGTAAGTATCTTTTGCAGCTTTTGAAGGGCAGTACTAAATGAAAAATTATGGTATTTAGGCAAAATAAGAAAAATGTACATATCTTCATTCTGTTCAAAAGTTTACACCCTTGGTTCGTAATGCATTGTTTTTCCCTTCTGGAGCATCAGTGATCATTCAAAGCTTATTTAATAGCTGCATATGAGTCCCTCAGTTGTCCTCAGTGTGAAAAGAGAGATCTCAAAGTCATACAGTCATTGTTGGAAAAAGGGATCAAATACACAAAAATGCTGAAAAACCAAAAAATCTGTAGGACGTAAAGGTGACAATAAACAAAACAAAAAAAAAAACAGCTGTGGGTCATTCAGGTAACAACACAGTATTAAGAATCAAGCTAAACTATTATTTGCTCTTGTGAACTATATGTAAACATATTTTACATTAAATATCGGTACTAAATAAAAAATAACATGTATTTTGTATGATCCCTCTTATTTTGGTAAAACAATTAACGTTTTGCAGATTCTGCAAGGTGTATGTAAACGCTTGACCTCAAGTGTATATTGTGAAGTAACAAAATAGGGGTCTAAAACAATTTCCCTCTTATAATTGCAGTGAAGAAAAATTCAGGTACTCTGATTTGGAGAAGACACAGCCTCTGGGTCTCGTCACTGATAGGAATCGGAGTCCGTCTTATGATAGATATCAGGATCGAACGAGGTCCCGCAGCAGAAGCATATCATCCCAAAGCAGATACTCAGGGCGCTATTCCAGAAGCCGATCCCTGTCCTCAGGGAGGAGGTGGGTCACACAGCTGCTATTTATAATAGAAACCACAACACTGATTTGAAGCTTTCGATTTAATTGCAAACTCGTATTTTTGTATCTGACAATATCGTCTCCCCCGGCTCATTTACAGATCATATTCCCGTTCATCCAGTTATTCGCTGGATTCACGGAGAGACAGTCTATCTAGTGCGAGCAGTTACCGCAGTCTAAATCACTCCCCAAACAGGTGAATTTCAGCTAAAAGTTATCTGGAATAATTGTTTGAAAATGACTGTGACTTTAATTAACACATACGTGTTCACATCTTTTTATTTATGCGTTGATGAAAAGGTTTCGACAGCGGAAAAGAGACTGCAGTTCCTGCAAGAGCAGAAAGCACAGCAGGAGAAGACCTTGTTCTCCAATGAGGAAGAGAAGAAGAGATTCCCCCAGTCATCTGGAAGCTCGTAGAATTACAAGGTCTGTTCTTACAGAAGTGTTACAACACAAGCTAACAACCTGCTATATGAATCACAAATGGAAACTGCTCCACTGATTTTTTTATTGGAGATCAGTAAACCCAGACATGGGTTTGCAGATTGTGGGGGAAAATCTGTGGGAAACTGCAGAATGAATTTAAACAGTAACATGTTTAAACTGAGCTATTAGTAGCTGAAGGCATTATCAAATTAGCCAAAATATTAAACAAATTAAAAGCATTCTAATTCTTTCAAATTCCATCATCAAGAGAAACAAATTAATTATTTAAATTAATGTGTACGTACACTACCAGTCATAGTTTTTGGACAGTAAGATTTTTATTGTTTTTTAAAGAAGTCTCTTCTGCTCGCCAAGCCTGCATTTATTTGATCCAAAATACAGCAATAATATTTTGAAACTATTTTACCTATTAAAATAACTGCTTTCTATTTGAATATATTTTAAAATGTAACTTATTCCTGTAATCAAAGCTAATTTTTTAGCATCATTACTCCATTCTTGAGTGTCACATGATTCTTTAGAAATCATACTAATATTTGCTGTTTAAATTATTTTTTATTTTTTAATCATGTAGCACTGAAACCCTACTATAATTGTTAGAATGGTCATGAATCAGGGATCTCCATGTAAAACTGCTCATGCTCACCAAACCATAAGTCGTAGAGACTTGAAACTTGGAGTGATGGTAGTACTCACACCACCTACAATGTGACCAAGGCTCACCCCAATCGGCCTGAAGAGGGCGCTACAGTGAACAAAAGTACGAAATCACTCATAACTCAGTTGCAGGCTGTCTTATGTCATTGGAAATCTTGCCTCATGGCGAATGAAAACCATGCCTCAGATCTGATTGTGAGAAATTTTCAGTTATTTCTCATTTTTTTGAAAAACCTACTTTTGCAAACTAGTCCTAGGGTTTTTACCCGATCTGAACCAAACCAGTGCAGAAAGATTCTCTGGGGAGTGAATATCAAAAATTATCAAAAAAGTTTAACTTTAGACTCACTGTCGCGAAGGGATGCCAAAGCGTTCGAAAGGGGCAGGGCCACTTTTATTTAAATGTCTATAACTCCTGAACGGAATGATTTCTCTTCGCCAAACTCAGAACAAAAAAAAAAAAAAAAAAACACACTAACACACATGAGAAATGTGGGGAAAAATACATGACACAATATATATATATATATATATGCCCAGGATCATGAAACAAAAAAGAAGAAAAATGTGATTACCACTGTAAAATGAAGTGATCCAAATACTATCAGTGTTGAAAACAGTTGTGCTATATTATTATTTTGTGGAAACCTTGATTAATTTTTTTGATCAAATGAAAGTTCAAAAGAACATCATTTATTTTAAATAAAAAACATTTTTGTCTTTTATCTTAGCTGTCACTTTGAATAAATTTAATGCATTTTTGCTGCATGTACAGTCAAGCCAGAAATTATTCATACCTCTGGCAAATTTTGACTTAAAGTTACTTTTATTCAACCAGCAAGTTTTTTTTTGTTGTTCTTTTTTGGACCGGAAATGACACAGGCTGAGGCTTGTTGAGAATTTTGATGTATTGCTCCTTTTTCATGGTGCTGTTTACTGTGATTAGGTTCCCCCCCCCCCCCCCCCCCCCAAAAAAAAAACATTAGGGTACCACCACCATGTTTGACAGCGGGGATGGTGTTCTTAGGGTTAAAGGCTTCTCCTTTTTTCCGCCAAATGAAGGCTACATCAATGTGGCCAAACAATTCAATTTTTGTTTCATCTGACCATAAAACAGAAGACCAGAAGTCTTCTTCTTTGTCCAGATGAGCATTTGCAAAGGCCAAGCAGGCTTTTGTGTGCCTTATCTAGAGAAGTGGTGTCCTCCTTGGTCTGCGTCCGTGGAACCCAGTGGTGTGCAGTGTCCGTTGGACCGTCTGCCTTGAGATGTTGCCACCAGCAGAGCCCAGATTCATCAAGACGGCATTGGTGATGATCCTTGGATTCCTTTTTACCTCTCTCACTATCCTTTTGGCCAGCACAGGTGTCACTTTTGGCTTCCGACCATGTCCTTCACAGTGCGGAACGTCTTGTATTTTTTAATAATACTTTACACTGTAGCCACTGGAACTTCAAAACATTTAGATATGGTCTTATAGCCCTTTCCTGACTTGTGAGCAGCCACAATGCGCAATCGCAGGTCCTCAGTGAGCTCCTTTGTCTTAGCCATGACTGTCCACAAACCAACAGCAGAGAGCTTCTGTTTTTCACCTGTTGAGTTGATTAAAACAGCTGTTCCCAATGAATCAGGGTAATTGGGATGCTTTAGAACAGCTTGGACTATTTAGAATGGTATAGAACTTTGGATTTTCCCATAGACTGTGGCTACGTTTACATTAATCCGGATACATTTGAAAACGGAGTTTTCATTTTAAAACGCTCTCCGTCCACACTAGCGTTTCCAAGCGTTTTCCAAAAGTTTCTCATCCACACTGAAACGTAGGAAAACAGCAAATTCGCCTTACTGCGCATGCGTAAAGCCTCCAAACTTATACAGACGTAATAAGTTTTCACGCAATTCTTCTGGCGGGATAATTTACGGAAATATCTCATTATCCACTGACGCGTCTATATATCACGCTCATTCATATTTTATCTGAAAAGCAGTTGTCGTCATGTTTTGCAGGACAGCAACTGTGAGTAAATTTTCCGTCATCATTTTAGGACTGAAGAGTGTACAAGGTAAATCTCTTTAGCAGCAGTGTGTGAATAGCACAGGCACAATTACTGGTGTAAACATAGATATCTATTGGTACAATATGCGTCACATGACTATAAATATGCGTCATCGTTTTCAAAAGCCTCCGTTTTCACAGTCCACACTACAACGTGAAAACGGCGTTTTCTAATTTATCCACTTTGGCCGGAGTTTTTAGAAATAATCGTTTTCTGTGATAAAAACGGGGTTTTCGTGTAAATGAGAGGCCAAACCGCAGGGAAATATCTGCGTTTTCCCTTCGTGTAAACGGGGCCTGTGACAGTTTGCAAAGGGTATAAATAATTTTGGACATGCCACTTTTTGTTCAAATGTAAATAAAAGCTGAGAAATAATTTTTTCCACAATGATGCCTCTTGTACATCATCTTATTATCTTTTGGGAGAAGCCTGTGTCATTTCCAGTCAAAAAAAACTTGCTGGTTGAATAAAAGTAACTTTAAGTCAGAATTTGCCAGGGGTATGAATAATTTCAGGTTTGACTGTATGTATTATTATTTAAAAAAAATTTTTTTAATATAAATATTAGAGAAGAAATAACTAATTAATAGCAATTTTTTCTGAAATTAATCACAAATAATCGTGATTAATTCCACCTAATATATGGCCTGACAACATCTCATCTGACCGCAGTTCACTGATGTTCTGCTGAAGCTCCCTCGTCATATGTACCTTTCCCTCACTCATTTAACTAGCACCTGTCCCTGAGGCGAAGTAGAATGAGCATCTGAAAAGTATCCTGTTTGATGTGGTCATATACAAATTATTCACCTGCGTTAACGCGCCAATTTTGACAGCACTAAAGAATATATATTAATATGTCATTGTCATTCTCTTTCTGCATGCATTCCTCTCCTACACAGTGCCAGAAAGAGGCCTATCCCCTACTACCGTCCCAGTCCGTCCATCAGCAGCCGCTCCTCCAGCCTCCTGTCCTGGCGCCTGTTTTCCCTCAGTCGCAGTCGAACTCGCAGCCGTTCACGGAGTCGGAGCCGGAGTCGCAGTCACACTTATTCTTCATACAGGAGCTACAGTCACAGCTCGTCGTGGAACTCTATGTATAGCAGACGTGGTCGCAGTCGGAGCAGAAGCTATGACTCAGCGGTGAGCTACAGCAGAGCCCGTCGCTAATTTACAGATGAAGCAGAAGCCGGAATGCTGAGCTACAGCACAATCCCAGGACCACATCTTACTGTAACTGGAAGTGAAATGGAGCAGCACTGAGAACATGCTGTGCTTAGATGTGGAACACCAGGCAGTGACAGGATCATCTGTTCAGTGTCAGATAAGACTGAAGCTTTCCATATTGTTGTGTACTAAACTGTGTGCTTTCATCCATCCTGCTCAAAGGAAAACTTGTCTATCAATCTCAAAGCCTGCTGTTGTAGGAAAGACCGGTCCGGAGGTTTCAATATGTGTGCTGCAATCTGTGAGTTCCGCTATACCTTATTTATGTGAGGATATTGTTAGTCATTTATCAACAGCCGTAGTAGATAAAAGGAAGTGCAGGGTCACTCATAACCTTGACTGTAAAAGCCCATGTATGAATCTATTGTATTTTTGTAGTGTGTTTTCTTTTTTTTTATAGGAGGTGTCAAAAGCGCTCGAGGAGAAAGATTTATTGCTTCCATAAGAGCTTTTACTGAGAGCAGCCGCTTCTGCGTTGCACACACCTTTACTTTGAAAAATGTGCCATCCGAATCGGCCCCACTGGCAAAGGCACACCCCATCAGCCCAAATGCCAGCTTTATTTATCTTCTGTTGAACTGGAAAACAATTCAAATGTCATTGGCTGTGATGGGGATGATGATGACGGTGGTGGACAATCTAAATGCAGCGGATGTGCTCCACCGGTGGGAACCGTTTTGCAGGTCCAGCTGTCTGTACTGTGTTACCAAATATGTTAAAGTACATATTAATCTTGCAGACCTCAAGAGACAGAATGAAGATATTTATATCCATAGGATTCGAGGCTGCGTCTGAGTGCACAAAGAAAAGGTACATTTTCTCTGTCCTATTGTTTCTAAGATTCAAAGCACTGCTATACTTCATTTTTAAGCCATGTTAAATTGTATTTTCTTTTGAAATTATTTATTTTTAATGCCTAGTTTTTGTATTTTTAATCTATGATCATTTCTGTTGGGTCTGTGGTACAAATATTTATTATTTAGATCTCTTGAATTATTTATAAGGTAAAACCTTTGATATTGACATAAAAAAAAATATTTCTATTTTGGGTTTCGTCAAAAACCCAAAGTTTAAACATCCAGTCCTGCACTGATTAAACCACACACTTCACATACTGTAAATGACGATATTTATAAATTTCAGTGTTTTATAAAGCATATTTATTGGTTGCACATCAATGCAACAGCAGAGAAACTATTACAGACTAGTAGAAACGAAGACGGCTGTCATGAGAAATCAGTCAGAGTGGCTAGATCAAGGATTTTTTTTTAAAGGATCAAAGATATATGTTTGGTGTGCGATATAGCTTGATGAAACGGCGTGTAAAAATCATCACCTTCATCACGACAGATGATGGCAGTTTCTTTGTTTCTGTGTCATAAAGTATATTGGAGTGCTTGTTAAACGAAGGCATGGTGATCTCTATGCACTGTACATTATTAGCTGTCTGACTGTTGTGAATTCTGACACTTGTACAGATAATAAGTTGTAGACAACGGGGAGAATCTTGAAGTGTATCACAAATGTTTTATCTTCTTGAATTCATCTTGTTCTCGTCTCAAATCGTAAATGAGTTTAGTAAATGATTATGTAAATCTGTTGTGTAAATATGCAAACAAACGTTTAGTGCGGCAATATTAGGCATGGGCTTTATTTATTGAGATGGAGTAGTGGTGCTGTTTACAAGGCTGGCTTTCTAATTTGCATAATTTGCATTCCCTCGAAAAGACAAAACGTGCTGAAATGTTGCCATTAATCCAAACTATTTCAGTCGAAATGTGCTACAGAGGATGCCATTGGCTACCGTAATTGCAAAAAAATTATTGCAATATCCTGTAATACAAGTAATTCATTTATTTTTGCACAGAATGAGTGGTGAAGATGTAAAACAAGTCTCAATGCAGGATACCAGACTGGAAGATTATGTCAAGAACATTTCCCAAATTTCCCCCTTATGTATATACACTGTTGTCTATGTGCACAAGAATATCAATGTCTCCCTTGCTGAAGTAAATTAATGACTAGTTCTTTGTGGTCTGATTATGTAATGATATTCAAAGAGTTCTAAATAAATTATTCATCTAATTAATTCACCCAATATTTTGCTTCTTTAAAATGGCACTCTCTTTATTCGCACTGAAATGATGTCTTTGTGTTCACAATTTGTATCCACCTTATACTTAAACACAACTTCAACTTCTGGTTCACACTCTGATGTAAACAAGAGCATGGATTACATGGTTAATGTACTACTGAATATGTTGTTTTGCTCATTTATGCTGTCTAAACCATAGGGAAAAAATGTGTGGAAGCTGCTAAATCATATAGAGAAGGACTTAGAAAGCAGAAAATGGTGCAATATTTACAAACTAAAGTTAATAGGTGGTAAAGATCGACCAAGCAGTATTAATTAAGATATTAGCCTAATATTTCACCTACCTGACTGGAAATAATAACAAACACTAATGTTGTCAAAATTCTTGCCTTGGAAATCCTGGCTTTTTTTCTCAGTTTTTTGCACTCTTCTCTTTTATTTATTTTAAATTTTGGCAGTCTATAGTACTCCAAATGTTTTTTCCTGGTCCAAACGATTGGTACAGCCCAAAACATGACAGTAATTGACCATTTTCAGCAGCGATAATTAGCAAAATATGCGATATGTTCAGTTCAGTGGCATTGTTTACGTTAAAGGGATAGTTCACCCAAAAATGAAAATTTGATGTTTATCTGCTTACCCCCAGGGCATCCAAGATGTAGGTGACTTTGTTTCCTCAGAAAAACACAAAGATTTTTAACGAAAACCGGTGCAGTCTGCCAGCAAATGGTAAATACTTGCGCTTATCCTGATTGTTCAAACCGATTTAATGCAAAAAGATTACGTTTGCTTGCGTAAACTCATCCGGGACTTTTCACTGATTTCACCTTCCAGCGTTTGCGTATTCTATACGCCAGAGCGCGTTCACATGTCACGAGCCGGATGATATGCTCGTGCTCAGGACAGATGGACGTGGCTGTGTATCAAAGGTAAAAAATGATATAAATACTGTTCAGTTTCTCGCAAAAAACGATCATTTCGTGAATTAGGACATCAATGTATCGTCACGAGTCGCAGGGTGTCATTTGGATTTGTCTGTGCATGTTTTTGTTTACTTTTAAAGGTTTGGTGCTTATCCAGGTACATTACATGGCTGGCAGACTGCACCGGTTTTCGTTAAAAATGTTCGTTTGTGTTTTTCTGAGGAAACAAAGTCACCTACATCTTGGATGCCCTGGGGGTAAGCAGATAAACATCAAATTTTCATTTTTGGGTGAACTATCCCTTTAAGTGCGCAAATATGGCCGACTGAAGAGGCGTCATGAAAACAAGCTATTGGGAATATAAAGAGAAGAATTAATACATGCAGTAAAGGGTTTGCATTACAAACCAGTGTGTTTGTAATTGAGATACATGTAATACATTGTGCAAAACCAGCTGTTTTGTACAGCTAAAAATAGCTGGACGCGACGTGCGACTGGAAGCAAGACCTACAACAAATGTCGGAAAAAATAAGGTGTAGCCTATAGTAAAATAAGGAAGAATTGTCAGTTGATTTCCGCTGAAACTACATTTAAAGCTAGACTTTTGCAGCCACTGCATATTCTTCTGCAGATAGAAGACATCCTGAAATATATCTGGGTGTGTGTTTTTCTTGCTCATCTTTCAACTTACACTTCATGACGAATGCAAGGACTCATCTGAAGAAGGAAACGCAGATACTGCATTCCTCTGTTGTATTTCGTCACATTTCGTGTTTAGAACATTATTAGTTGTTCTTCATATGAGTGTGTGACTCCTCTCCGGCCTTGAGGAGTGAGTAGTTTTCTATTATGAAGTGAATGAGTCATCTGGGGGAGGGTGAGATTGGACCAGTCGCTGTCCAGTGGAGCCAGTCACAGCCCGGGGTCTAAACTTGGATAGGGAGGGTCTTCAGTCAGCTGTCGTGTGCCGCCGAGCACTTTCTGGACTTTGTAGACCGGTAAATCACATATAAACCAGTGGAAAGAACACTTACATCGTCAGTAAACTTCTAGAACTCC
>NC_133365.1:46041940-46117314 GCF_049309525.1 Garra rufa | reverse complement strand
AATTTTGAGAAAAAAAGTCAGAACTGCACCATTTAAACAATTACAAGTTTATAACTTGCAATTGTGAGATAGAAACTCACAATTATGAGAAAAAAGTCTTGCAAGATATACACTAGATTTCAGAACTGCGAAATGTCAACGCAGAATTTAGAGAAAAATGTGAAAACAGAATTCTGAGAAAAAAAGTCAGTTTCGCAACATGTAAATTCAGAATTAAGAGTTTATAGCTTTAATTGCAAGATATAAACTTGCAATTATAAAAGTCAGAATTGCGAGATGTACGCAAAATAAACTGGACTCTGAGATGTAAACTCAGAATTTTGTAAAGTCAGAGTTGTGACATTCAAACAAATAATAGAAGTTTGAACTTGCAGTTGTGAGATAAAAACTTGCAAATATGAAAAAAAAAGTCAGAATTGCAAGACATACGTTAGAATTCTGAGAAAAAATCAGAACTGTGAAATGTAAACGCAGAATTTGGAGAAAATTTTAAAACGGAACTCTGAGAAAAAGTCAGAAACGCAATTGCAAGATATAGCTCTTTTTTTGGTTTGAAATCGAGTCAGTGATTCTGTGAGATGTAAACAGAAACAGAAATATTTTAAGATCAGAATTGAGAGTCAGAATTGCAAGATGTACGCTAGAATTCCAAAAAAAAGTTAGTACTGTGAGATATAAAAACAGTCACAATTGTGACATGTAAATTAGCAATGAGTGCATAAATTGCAATTGCAAGATAAACTCTTGTGAGAAAAAATGTGAGAAAGTCAGAACTGTGAGATAAAAAGTAGCAATTACCTTATATTTTCATTCTGTAACAGAAATACGATTCCATGTATGTATACTTATTTATACGAATAAACTTTCAAAATGCTTTCAAAATGACCTTTCATTCATATACATTTTAAAGCTAGAATTACATTGGCTGCAGATTATGAACATATTGACTGTAGAATAATCAATCAAATTTGTTTGTGCTCATAGTGTTCTCTAAAGAGCTAGTTATTGTAGATATGTAGGCCGTGGCGAGACACAGAATGGCATGACTGGCATTTAGTGACCAACAGCTGCAGAGAATGAGGCCAGGAGGCTTTTAAACAGGCCTTCTTGAATTGAAATGGCACAAAATATAGTGTTGCCTTTACAGTGCCTGTAAAATGTGAAGGCTCTCTTCAACAAAAAAGCCTTATATGGACAGAAAGTCTGAGACTATAAACCTGTTGGGGTCTAATTTAATGTCAGTGAGGTAAAGGTTACACTTCTGTGCCAAACATTATAGCTTTTCAAGAGCAACCAGCGCTTGGATTGCCTTCGAGATACCTGTATATATTGATGTTGTATTTAAAGCGACATCTTTTTCAAAAGCTCTTATTTAAAGGCTGATAACTGCAGAATGTCATAAGTGTTGTATGGTCGTATCGATCATCTCGCTCGAAACGCATCGATCTCTCCGTTAACAACTGCCTTTATGTCTTTTCACCAGGGAAGCATGAGGAAAAGCAAGACGAGGGCGGAATTGTTACCAAAAACTTCACAAAGAAAATTCAGTAAGTGTGATGATCGTATCAAAAGTTTCCAGGGGCTTCTGATTTGGAACCTTCTAGAATGATGAAGCAACTTCCCCAGGAATGTCACTCCGAGTTATTAAAGCAACACAAAGCATTCCCACTCCTCCACCCACCCCAACCTCTCGGCTTTCTTCTGAGTCAAATTGGGTGGTAGAGGCAAAGGAAAAAGAATCAAAGTTAGGAGATAAAATAGAAACGAGAAAACTCTTGTTAGACTTAGACAACATATCATGTGGCTCTGATGTCTGAAGTAATTAAGCATAGTGATTTGACTTTTTTTTTCCATCATCACCATGCTGTTTCTCTGACAGAGACACAGAAAGACACTCTAAGAAAGAAAAAGAATTTAATTATTGAACAAATGCAGCACTATTTTAGTATTCTAACACAAGAGATATACACTATCATTCAAAAGTTTAGGGTTCGGAAAGAATTTACACTTTCAGTATAGAAGCATTACCATTTTGCTAAGTCACTGAGTCTGAGCAAGGCTGTAGCATTGCTGTGCTAATTGAATAGCGTCAGGCCACTGAAGTCAGCTACATGATAAGGTTTATATAAAGTCCCCAGAAGCTTGGCAACAAGTGTGGAACCTTCCGGCCTTATTTGGCCATGATGGCCGACAAAGCTCAGAGACTCTCTGTCTCTCGCTCTCTCTCTTTGTCTCTCTGTTAGAGTCTCTTTGTCTATCTCTGTTGTATCCTCTCACTCTCTTTCTAAAAGCAGAGATTAAAAACAACAACAAACAAACAAAACAGTGCAGTAGCTTTGCTCTAAATCTTAGTGAGCTCTAACTAGACAGCGTTTTAAAGCGCCATAGGTGTTAAATCCTGATCCAAAGCAGCATTAGACTGAAATTAAATGGTATTAAATGTATTTTGTATGATTAACCAGATTTTCTTTTTTTATACTTTTATTTAATAAGGATGCAATAAATTGATCAAAAGTTTTAGTAAAGACTTGTATATTTTTACAAAAGATTTCTGCTTCAAATAAATGCTGTTCTCTTACATTTCTGAGGTAAAAAAAAAAATGTATTACAGTTTCCTCAAAAATGTTAAGCAACACAACAGTTTTCAACAAAAATACACTGGGTTAAAAACAACCCAACTTAGGTTATTTGGCAACCCAGTGCTGGGTAAATATTGGACAGAACACTTGATGGGTTATTTTGACCCACCTGGTTGGGTTAAATGATTTTGTCATCTATTGTTGTAAAAGTCAGCTATTGTTTACAATGACTTGCTGGCTTAAAGGAGAGGTTCACTTCCAGAACAAAAATGTTTTGAGGAAAACATTATGGATTTGGATTTCTCTCTATATAGTGGACTTCTATAGTGCATGCAAGTTTGAACTTCCAAAATGCAGTTTAAATGCAGCTTCAAATGGCTCTAAACGATCCCAGCCGAGGGTCTTCTGCAGTGAAATGATCAGTTATTTAACAATTTATATACTTTTTAACCTCAAATGCTCATCTTGTCTAGCTCTGCATGTACTCTGTGTATTTCGGTTCAAGAGAGTTAGGGTATGTCGAAAAATTCCCATCTCATTTTCTCCTCCAACTTCTACATCACTGCAGAACTACTGACCCAGTGTTTACAAAATAAACGTGCAAAGAAGATCAAACGCCCTTTACGAAAAAAAGGTAAAACATTGATGTAGGACGATTTGGAAGTTGGAGGAGAAAATGACATACTGTCATTAACAGGAATACTCAGAGTGCATGCTGACAAGATGCGAAATTGAGGTTAAAACGTAAATAAATTGTCAATAACAGATTATTTCCCTTTGCCCTTGGCTGGAATCATTTAGAGCTTTTCAAAGCTGCATTTAAACTGCATGTTGGAAGTTCAAACTCATGGGCACTATAGAAGTCCACTACAGGTCCTTCTCAAAAAATTAGCATATTGTGATAAAGTTCATTATTTTCTGTAATGTACTGATAAACATTAGACTTTCATATATTTTAGATTCATTACACACAACTGAAGTAGTTCAAGCCTTTTATTGTTTTAATATTGATGATTTTGGCATACAGCTCATGAAAACCCAAAATTCCTATCTCAAAAAATTAGCATATTTCATCCGACCAATAAAAGAAAAGTGTTTTTAATACAAAAAAAGTCAACCTTCAAATAATTATGTTCAGTTATGCACTCAATACTTGGTCGGGAATCCTTTTGCAGAAATGACTGCTTCAATGCGGCGTGGCATGGAGGCAATCAGCTTGTGGCACTGCTGAGGTGTTATGGAGGCCCAGGATGCTTCGATTGCGGCCTTAAGCTCATCCAGAGTGTTGGGTCTTGCGTCTCTCAACTTTCTCTTCACAATATCCCACAGATTATCTATGGGGTTCAGGTCAGGAGAGTTGGCAGGCCAATTGAGCACAGTAATACCATGGTCAGTAAACCATTTACCAGTGGTTTTGGCACTGTGAGCAGGTGCCAGGTCGTGCTGAAAAATGAAATCTTCATCTCCATAAAGCTTTTCAGCAGATGGAAGCATGAAGTGCTCCAAAATCTCCTGATAGCTAGCTGCATTGACCCTGCCCTTGATAAAACACAGTGGACCAACACCAGCAGCTGACATGGCACCCCAGACCATCACTGACTGTGGGTACTTGACACTGGACTTCAGGCATTTTGGCATTTCCCTCTCCCCAGTCTTCCTCCAGACTCTGGCACCTTGATTTCCAAATGACATGCAAAATTTGCTTTCATCCGAAAAAAGTACTTTGGACCACTGAGCAACAGTCCAGTGCTGCTTCTCTGTAGCCCAGGTCAGGCGCTTCTGCCGCTGTTTCTGGTTCAAAAGTGGCTTGACCTGGGGAATGCGGCCCATTTCCTGCACACGCCTGTACACGGTGGCTCTGGATGTTTCTACTCCAGACGCAGGTCCCCCAAGGTCTGGAATCGGTCCTTCTCCACAATCTTCCTCAGGGTCCGGTCACCTCTTCTCGTTGTGCAGCGTTTTCTGCCACACTTTTTCCTTCCCACAGACTTCCCACTGAGGTGCCTTGATACAGCACTCTGGGAACAGCCTATTCGTTCAGAAATTTCTTTCTGTGTTTTACCCTCTTGCTTGAGGGTGTCAATGATGGCCTTCTGGACAGCAGTCAGGTCGGCAGTCTTACCCATGATTGCGGTTTTTAGTAATGAACCAGGCTGGGAGTTTTTAAAAGCCTCAGGAATCTTTTGCAGGTGTTTAGAGTTAATTAGTTGATTCAGATGATTAGGTTAATAGCTCGTTTAGAGAACCTTTTCATGATATGCTAATTTTTTGAGATAGGAATTTTGGGTTTTCATGAGCTGTATGCCAAAATCATCAATATTAAAACAATAAAAGGCTTGAACTACTTCAGTTGTGTGTAATGAATCTAAAATATATGAAAGTCTAATGTTTATCAGTACATTACAGAAAATAATGAACTTTATCACAATATGCTAATTTTTGGAGAAGGACCTGTATATGGAGAGAAATCCTGTTTTCTTCAAAAACATAATTTCTATACAACTGAAGAAAGAAAGACGTGAACATCTTGGATGACAAGGGGGTGAGTAAATTATCTGTAAATTTTTGTTCTGGAAGTGAACTTCTCCTTTAAAATAGGCTGGAAATTAAAAATCACACAGAATTACATGAAGCAACAGCAATAACCAAAAGACGACCAATTACGTAAAATTCAATTTATTTGGGTGAATACAGCGTAATTTACAATATTACATACATTTAAACTCGTTTAACAAGCATTACAGAAATAAAAATGTAACATTTTTATTTAAAAGTAACGTGACTGACTCCATAACCTGCCCATAAACAAACAGTACAGAGATTAGAGAGCATATTTTGATATCAAATTAAATTAAATTCAGTATTAATGAAGAAAATCAGTTCATGTTATCCAAGGCAAAAGGAGTTTCGATCATGTGAAATGACTGCTGCTGACGCAGCCCACTGACATCTTGTCATTGTATGTTGCATTGCATAAAATAATATAATTTACTGCATAGTAACTACTTTTTCTTAAAAATTTCTTAAAAATCTTAAAAATAACACAATAAAATGACCCAACAGGCTGAATCCAGCATCTGGGTTAAAATAAATAAAAATAACCCAGCATTTTTTGGAGTGTAAGAAGAATTTATTTATAAGCATTATATTAGAATGATTTCTGAATGATCATGTGACACTGAAAAAACAGGTAATAAATAATAAACAATAAAAAAACAGGTATTTTAAATTGTAATAATATTTCACAATGTTACTATTTTACTGTATTTTTAATCAAATCAATTCAGCCTTAGTGCACATAAAAGACATTTCACAAACATTAAAAAATCTTACATCTTCAAAATCTGACTTTTGAACAGCAGTTCATTTTCTGTGAGCAGTTTGGGGGGGGGGGGGACTCTTGCCAGCCCAAAGCTTTTTGAAAAGATAATATACTGTAAACATATTTAATATTCAAGTGTTGAAAAAACAAACAAACAACAACAACTAGTCAATCTATTTAAAAAGTGTCAGTTTTTTGTGTTTTGTATTTTGTGTTATGCTTATTAGAGTATAGGGATCTCACCATTAATTTAGAAACTTGTTCAAATCAAACACTATAAATAATTGTGAGTGTGATTCACATGAGGGTTTTTTGTGTGTGAAGTTTCTGCCTATGCAAAGCATCACAAGGAAGGTTAGGATGTTGACTTTTGCAGTGCATTTAGTAATATATTGCTGACAGTGGAAATGCATTTATTTCCATACACTGCTACTTTATCTAGCATAACCCGAACACTGCACTTGCCTCTCAGTTCTCTAAAAGAACTGCTCTAAAAGTTCCCCCACCTCTAGACTTTTGCAGAAGACCAGCAGGAAGTGGCTTTGTATGATATCACCATCTATTCATGTTCAAAACAAGTTCCACCCTTTCTCTGTAGAGCAGATATGAATTTATGGTAATCCAGCCTTAAAGGCATCACATTCAAACAGACAGTAAGAACTCCTCTCATTAAAACGGCTGCAGTCAGTCTGCCTGCCGGATGATTAGACTAGTGTGTAGATGGAAATTTCTGGTGATAAACTTTGCATCAGGAGGCGATTTGTAATAATTGGCAACAGACTCTATTTCTGAGCCCAGCACCTGGAGCAGGACTCGCTCGCTTTCTCTCTCTTTCTCTCATTGCAAGTGATGGCAGGCAGAACATTTAAATGAAAACCACGAAATGCATTGGGAATTATCTTCTAGCCACAAGCTGCCACACGGAAAATGAAGTTTGTTGAAAATTAAACCAAAATGAGAATACACTGAGTACACAAGGGTAGAGTTTGAGCAACTTTCACAATTCTGGGTTAATATCAACCTTAGACTTGAGATAGAACATCAATTAGTCTGGGTTATGTTAGGTTCAGGCAATAATGTGGTTGTTAATATTAAACTGATTCTTATTGCAACATTTGATTTTAAGCTTTGTTTCAGAGAACCTGCAAGGTACAATCCAAGAGTTATTTTAAAGCTGAAAATTATAGTATGCTTTTAGATATTAGCCATCAGATTTGTGCAATCCCATTTGTGAACATCTTTATTAGCATTGATGGTTCCATGAAGAAACTTTAACATCTTCATTGCACAAAATTTCTTTTAAGAACTGTTTACCGAAAGGTCCTTTAAGGAAGCCAAAAATGGTTCTTTGATGGCATTCACTCTTAAAATAGGTTCCAAAAGGGTGTTTTTGCAGTGATGCCACAGAAGAACCATTTTTTGGTTTCCCAAAGAACCTACAGTGAACATTTCCTCAAAGAACCATTTTGAAGAACATCTTAAAAATCTAAAGAACTTTTTTCGACGAAAGAACCTTTTCTGCATTTGAAAGATTCCATGGATGCTCAAGGTTCTTCATAGAACCATTGATGCCAATATAGAACCTTTATTTTTGAGAGTGTTGCTGTGAAAACCCCTTTTTGGAAAAATGGACATCATTCTGAACTCTCTCTTCTTTCACAGAATTCCTTGTGATGTTGACCCTCTCACTGTGTTCGCCTCTCTGTCCCCGGAAGGGGTTCTCATCATCGAAGCCCGGCAGACCCCTCCATACTACCTCTACAGCAACGAAATGCCTGCAGAACCCATGGAAGAACCCGAGGCCAGACCTCAGGAACCCAGCATGGCTTCAGCCTAAGTTAGGGAGTGAATGTAGGCTTACATGCCCATGGTATTTGTTCTAAACCAGTGCCAAAATCTAGTTTAATCAGTTTCATAAATTTACTTAAACCAAAAGTCATTAATCTCTTAGTGAGTAGTCCACAAATCAAATGTTACTCTACGTGGTACATGGTAGGATCAAATACCAGTAGCTTTCAGTTACTACGTCAATGAAGAAAAATGAATGTGATAGAGTTACCAGTTAAGTGCCAAGGGAAAGTAATCTACGTCTGGACAAGTAAAGAGTCTACGGCCATAAACATACTCTACGCAAGTACATACACTGCCCTCCGATAATACTGGCATCCTTGGTAAATATGAGCAACGGTGGCTATAAAAATAGATCTGTGTTGTTTATCTTTTTGATCTTTCAATTATACAAATCACAAAATCTTTCACTGAAGTAAAATAATTGAATTTTTTTTTCTCCTATGCATGTTGGCCACAATTATTGGCACCCCTAGAAATTCCTATAAGTAAAATATCTCTGAAATATATATTCCCATTCATATTTACACATTTTAGCACACCAGGGTGACTATGAGCATTAAATTGTCCGGGCATGACTTCCTGTTCCACAGAACACAAAGGCCAAATTCCCTTAATCATCAATCCAAGAGCAAGGCCAAAGAGTATAATAACAAGATTGTTGAGCTTCACAAAATAGAAAGTGGGTGTAGAAAAGAGCTAAAGCATTGGAAATCCCCATTTCCACCATCAGGGTAATAATAAGGAAGTTTAAATCAACTGAAGATGTTACCAACATGGAGATGGGAATCTGAAGGATCTGGAGAGATTCTGTATGAAGGAATGGTCTCTGATCTTTTGTCAGGTGTTCTCCAAACTCATCAGGCATTATAGAACTTAGAGCTGTTATCTCGGGAAAAGGGCATTGGAATAATTGGGTGCAAATAATTGTGGCCAATGTGAACTAGAGAAAAACATTTACTTCATAAATAGATTTTCCCTCCACTTTCCATTGTTTTACTTCAGTGATAGGTTTGAATTTTGAAATTTTTTTGAATGAAAGATAAAAAGGATAAACAATATAGATTTATTTTCACAGCCAACTTTGTCCATATTTACCAAGGGTGCCAATATTTGTGGAGAGCACTGTAGATGCAAAAGCATGGTTAACATTGTAATGAGATCAAACCTCAAGGAGGCGATAGAGCAATTTAAAGGGATAGTTCAACTCAAATGAGGTTATTATTTCTCACCTCATGTTGTTTCAAACTTGTTTGACTTTATTTCTTCTGTGGAACTTAAAACATTCACGTAAGTGTAAGTTGTTTCGAACCTTTTGAGTTTCATTGTCTGGACAAAAACTAGTTCTTCAAAACTTAAAATATCTTCTTGTGTTCCCTAGAAGAAGCTCATACAGGTTTGGAACAAACATGAGAGTGAAAACAAATCTGCGTTATTTATCTTTTTGATCTTTTGTTCAAACAAATCACAAAATTTGAACCTTTTACTGAAGTAAAATCATTGAAAGTGGAAGGGGAAAATCTCATTAGGAAATAAATGTTTGTCTCCAATGCATGTTGGCCACAATTATTGGCACCCCTAGAAATTCTTATGAGTAAAATACCTCTGAAGTATATTCCCATTCATATTTACATTTTTTAGCACACCAAGGTGACTTTTAGCACACCAAGGGGAGCATTAAATTGTCCAGCCATGACTTCCTGTTCCACAGGATTATAAAAACGAGGACCACAAAGGTTCTCTTAATAATCCATGACAAAGAGTAAAACCAAAGAATATAGTTCTGATGTGCAGAACAAGATCCCTGTTTTATTTTAGTTCCAATCAACTGAAGATGTTACCAACATGGAGATGGGAATCTGAAGGATCTAGAAAGATTCTGTATGAAGGAATGGTCTCTGATCTCTTGTCAGGTGTTCTTCAAACTCATCAGGCATTATAGGAGAAAACTCAGAGCTGTTATCTTGGAAAAAGGATGTTGAAATAATTGGGTGCCAATAATTGTGGCCAATGTGAACTAGACAAAAACATTTATTTCATAATGAGATTTTCCCACCACTTTCCATTGTTTTACTTCAGTGATTTGAATTTTGTGATTTTTTTTAATGAAAGATCAAAAGGTTAAACAATGCAGATTTATTTTCACAACCAACTTTGCTCATATTTACCATGGGTGCCAATATTTGTGGAGGACACTGAAGATGCAAAAGCATGGTTAACATTGTAATGGCAAGAGTCAATCATCAAGGGGGCAATAGAGCTCCCTTCAAATGTCAGCAATTTAAAGGGATAGGTCACCCAAAAAGTCCTAATTTCTTCACTTTTTTTGTCCATAAGTGTGAATAGGACCCAAATGTTGTTTCGAACCTCTTTGAGTTTCAATGTATGTACAAAAAATAGCTTATGAAAGCAACTTCTTATGTACTGTTAAAGAAGGTCATACAGGTTTTTAACTGACTGTACATTTAACAAATTTTCTAGCTTGAGTTCTAAGTTATACTCCTTAAACTATTGCTTCATCATGTTCTGATCAAATAGAAGACAACACTGGGAATGCAACGCATGTTTGTGTTGCAACATAAATTTCTTTCAGACGTGAAATCAAGCTTGTGTAGCTAAAGTTTGTGTTCAAATGCTTGTGAAGAGTATGTTTGGGACTTTCTGTCCCTCTTATAAACCTTAACTTGTTTTGGCCCTGAGTTCAAACGCAAGCGCTGTTTAGATCATCTGAATGTTTATCATGTTGGACTATTTATATGAAGGGTCTTCTCTGAGAACTTGGCCTGAGCTCTTTCTCAAAGGCTGTTTATTGTCTCGTCTTCTTTTCTTTTCTTATTTGTGTGTTTTATTTCTTTATGTGTAGGGATGTATGCTATGCGTTTTTATAATAAATGAAATTTGCCAAAGCAATGCTTTTATTTATTACTCCTCTGCGCAAATCTCCAGAGTTAATAAACGAGCTGCGTTATTGATATAACGGATGTTATTTCTCCTACAGCTTTACACCTGTTTTCTTATCCCACTTATATAACCTCCTGATGTTTGCCGAGTAATAAATCAAGCATCATGCTCTCCTTTGTCTCACAATCCTCTGTCCTCTATCACATCTGGGTGTTCGCTTGGCAGATTGGCTGTGTGCTTATGGGAGCGACTCCATGGGAGTTGTCTCGGCACGGTGGCGGTAATTGGGTGACAGATTAGTGTGGAGATTATTCCGAACGCTTTGGCTCGCTTTCAATCTCCTCGACGAGGATGTGGAGAGAAAATATTGAAGAAAACGGTACTCCGCTGCTGATTAACTGATGTGTTTGCCCATTGGATTTTTCTCGGCAAATCGATCTGCGCCCTCTCGTTGTCTAATTTTCAGGGTTTGAGGTTAATGAATCACGAATATAACCATGCTCAAGAGGCGCCGGCATCATAACCATCCGAGTTAGATGAGAATTACACGACTGCATTTACTAGAGCTCAAAGGATGTAATGTGCAACTGCATATCAAATTCTCTCCAAGTCAACTATAGTACAGTAGCTGCCACACTGACAGATCTCTGTCTGTCGCCTTCATTTCTCAGCTTCCCCTGATTAATCACTCTTGTTATTGTAAATCACAGCAAGAAGCTTCACACAATCTTGCTCAGGTCTTTATTAGTGCTAAGAAGATGCATGTTACAGTAAATACGAAAATATTTACGGGAATTAAGAGGCTAAGGAAAGAGCAGGGGATGTTGCTTTCTTCTAGCCTACATTTTGCCAACATCCATTTCCCTTTGAAGCACCTGCTGAGGGGTGAACACCTCTTGGGTTTGCCCGAAGGTTGATTGCTCATCTTCTGTCACAGCAGGGTCTGTAAATCCTTCTTCACCCTCCAGTTCCTGAGGCCGTATGACCTCTGTCTGCTCTCCTTGCTCGGAGGTGATGGTGTCTGGCGTCTCTGGAGCCTGAGGCTTGTCTGCAGACTCATGGACTTCCTCTCCGTCTCCCTCGATGCCCTCAACTGCCTCTTGAAAAGCACCTTCTTTGTCCTCCTCTTTGAGTTCAGCAACCTGCTCTCTTCCAGACTCAATGGTATCTGGTGCAGCTTCTGAGATGGACTGGGGTTGTGGTTCAGATACAGTTTGCTGGTCTCGTTCGGTGAGCTGTGCACCCTCAGGAAGCTCAGCTGAGATTGAGGGTTCGGGTGTTTCTCCTTCAAACGATTCCGGTTTAGCTTCTGCTTCAACTAGGGGCTCGTCTCCATCTTGTTGTTTTCCTCCAATGGTTTCCTCCACCTGTGGCAAATGCGAAACAGTCTTCAAATGAAGTCAAGAGCTTAAATGCCACATCGAGACCCTAAAATGCCAGGGTCAGTGTACACAAAAATGATTAATTTTCTGGGTTGTGAAGAAAGGCCATACGTCCCCTGCGGGAAAATAAGCTTGCGTTTAATCTCTTTGTTGGTTATTAGAACAGTTATGAGGTTGGTAATTGGAATTGCTGGGTGATTAATTTATAAACTGACTTCAAATTTGGCATTTGACGTTTATGGGGCATTGTAGAATTGTATACCTCTAATTATTTCTGAATCCTTTTTGCTTTAATGTAAAACACATTTGCTTGGCTTAACAAGTTGAAAAAGACATGCAATGGGTAAACAATATGTGGCATTTCTAAAGCGAGACAAAATTATTTGAATGGCCAACAAAATAATTGAAATAATAGGTTTTGAGAACTTCTCGCATGTCTGTATTACACCCCAGTTTCCTCTGCAAACTTAAATTGCTGTCAGCTTTTTGCCAATAGACTGGCTATTATTACAGCTCCTGAGAGACAGTGAGGCTACTCTACCGGTGTCTACAAAACCAATTAGGTACCTCAGGATGGATGGGTAGTGTTTACCCTCGGATTTACCTGGAAAAGTTTTCAATAATGATAATAATGGTCCCATCTCACTATGAATGGCAGAAGGCACCACTTAAATGTAATGCTGGCATATTATAAACAAGTGCAATGCATTCCACACAGAACACTCTGTGTGGCTAATTTTGAGCTTCAATAAGTGAAGATGTTCAGACTGTATGACTGAAGATTAAACAGCTGTCAGAACTAATCAATACCTGGAAGGGGATATTGACATCAGCAGGGAGGGGAATGCTGGGTAATGGTGCTTCCACTGTAAGGATACCTTCGGCGGACAGACGCGACTGGAGATTTTCAGCATCAACACCACCTGGAAGTCTAAGGCAGTGGTGACAAAAAAAAATCTGTTAATTTGCTATTATTGATTGAAACTGCACACAGTGAAATGCTAAAACAGAATCAAACTGACAGTGAGTCTACCATTCAAAGGATTTTTTGAAATAAATTAATACTTTTATTCAGCAGGAAAACATTTAATTGATCAAGAGTGACAGTATATATTTTTACATGAAATTTCAAACTGCTTTTTAAAACTTTATGCATCAAAGAATCCTGACAAAATATCAAAAAATATTATGCAACACAACTGTTTTCATTCCACAACATTGAAATTGTAATAAATGTTTCTTGAGCAGCGATTGAGCATATTAGAATGACTTCTGAAGGATCATGTGACACTGAAGACTGGAGTAATGATGCTAAAAATTCAGCTTTGCATCACAGAAATAAGTTAATTTATAATATTTCACAAAGTTACTGTTTTACTGTATTTGTGATGAAATAAATACAGCCTTGAATATCATAAGAGACATAAAACATAAAAATATCTTACCAACCAAACATGCTTGAATGTACTTGTTAACACTTACGTGTATTTTCTTGTGAAACATCTAGCAACGTAGCCGTGCTCATCTTGTCTTTCCTCATGCTTTCCTATAGATCAAAGATGTTATCACAATATTGAGATGAATAACTTTAACTCGTAGAAGAGCATTTTATATATTTTGTGAATTATTTAGTAAATTGTTATAAATAGAATTCTAAATAAATAAATAGTTTCATTTTTAATTGATTACAGATTTATATATGAAGAGTTTGAAATGTTCTTCTAAAAGATTAAAATGATCTCACTCCTATGTTCAGTGATTTCACTTTAATTGCAATAAATAAGTTATTTCCATTGCCATTAAAGTTAAATGACTGAACATAAACAATAGAGGCTGAGAAAAATAATAATTTTCTAAGCAAATTTTAGACGGCACTTAGTGGCTTTTGCATCTAAACTCTTCATATCTATCTGGGCGTTTCCTCCAAAGAGGCAACTGAAGCAGTCGCCTCAAAAACTGGATGAGAAAAAATTCATAGTACAAAAATAAAACAACGCAAATATGACATAAAATGTGTATAAATCACTTGTTTTTCTAAAGTAAAACTGTTCAACAGCGAAACCACAAGGTAAAGTTACAGCAGGAGTCCACATCTCTCGCCTCACCTGACCCTTGTGTTGTGAGTTTGAGGGGGCGGGGTAATTGAGATGAATGGGGCAGAGGGAAAGTCACGTTCGATATGATTGGATTTGACTGATTATGATCGGCTGTGATTGGTTCATGCGATAAATCCCGCCTCTTGTGTTTGTGCGCTTTCCGCGTTCGTGAATCAGACAGTCTGAATTAATGGCAGATATGGGAAGACTAATTTAAAAAAGTAAGTGAACAACTCACACACTAAGATATAAACATATCTATAAACACGATGTTACTTCAAAATAAGACTTAAAATGGCATGAAAACATGATCTGTTTGAGTTTTTAGTGAATAATCAGCTTGATAAATTCAAAGTAACGTTAAATCTTCATGTCTGTTACCAATGTTTACCAAACTTTGATGACTGATGATCCGAAAATTAAAAAGAATAGCTGAACATATGTTCACAAATAAAATGTATAGCTTACATTGAGTTATTTTAATAAATGTAAAATGCTTAAAAACACTAACTTGATGAGACTGATACATGATGACTTTAAAACATTGAGTGATTACATTGTTAATGTAAACGTATAAAATAGAATATTTTTTTCAGATAGTGTAAGTAATGTTTATTTAACTAAGAAAACAATAAATGAGTAAATAAAAAAGTTTGTATGTATACATGTATGTCTATCCTCCAATGGATGCTACATAATAGTATTTATCACCCATACCTGCAATTACCAAAAATCCTTCCTGTATTTTGATCGTGATCTCTGAGGGAGCGAAGTGATTGACATCCAAGCTAATCTTCCACTTGCACATCTCACCAACCACTTCCGACACCCCTCCACTCATCTCCCTTTGCAGTGTAGACACGTGTTGTCCTGGGGCCTGAGTAAAAGGAGCGAACATGGGTGTGCGCAAGTACCCGGGCCAAGACGACGTCCCCAGCCTTCTGAAGATGCCTTCCATCCAGCTGAGGTCTTGAGGGTCCAATAACGGCGGCAGTCCGTAATGCTGGTTAAAGATTACACTGGGCCATCTGTAGCTCAGGGGATTCCAAGAAACATCATGACAATATTGAGGCCTGGATGACGACTTGATAGCTTCCGCCATAGTGAGAAAATCGAAAAAGTGTAAGGAAGAAAAAACGTGGATGGTCCAGCCAGAGAATGACTAAAGAAGTACTAACTAGGAAATACAAAAATGATACTGCAGCGCAATGAAAGCAAACCCGAATGTGTCCGGCAGACATGGCAGACGCTGTTTATATAGCGTCCTTGTGTTTTAGCACTTACTAAGCACTAACCGTGATGCGACCAGAAGAGAATGTAGGAATGGAGTGATGCCTAGGTGGTTCAATCTGCTGCTGGAGGGGTGGAGGGGCTCTATGGGAGATGCTAATTAAGGATATTTATAGATCTAAAAGGGAAGCAACAAATAGCTATTTGATGAGAACGAACAGCCTGAGTGAAGTCCTGCTTAGCCTTTGACAAGCAAAGAGCTCTTTATTGAACTGATCGTTAACAGTGTTGTAGAAACTATTAAAGTGTTGAGGTGTCTATGCAGAGGTTGTGAAGGCGGCTAAGTGCTTGTTAACTTTATTTCCTAGAATCTGAATGAAAGAGTGCACAGGGGACTTTCTTAATGGGCCCAGTGCAGCCAACTCACCCTTATTAATCTCAGTGCCGACTATAGAGGCGTACAGCTGACCGCACAATTATATTTGCTCAACACTTCATTGTTGTGTTCAGGTTCTTTTTAATATTTTCAAAATTGAGAGTCTGTACCTGGTGCCATGTGATTAAAGATATATATAATAGAATATTATTTCACTCCGTGTAATTATAAAGATGCTTGTTATTTTAAACCTACACAGCAGGGACTGAGCAATATCTGCAATGCACAACTGTGCTAATAATCCATCCAGCATGGCTTCAAATATTGTGGTCCGGACAGGTTTAGACTGGTTTTTAAATTGTCTTGTTACCACTGGAGACCAAATGGCCAACATTAGGCTGAGTCTGCACTGCGAAAACTGCTGCTGGTTTTATATAACTGAATAAAGCTGAACCGCTGTTTAAAAGTTGGTAAGATTTTATTAATGTTTGCGAAAGAAATATCTTATGCTGCATAGGCCTCATTTATGTGATCATCACAGTAAAAACAGTAATATTTTAAAAAATATCACAGTTTAAAATAACAATTTTGATAGATTTTAAATGTAATTTATTCCTGTGGTGGCAAAGAAACATTTCTTTCGGTTATTAATGTTGTAAAAAGTTGTGCTGCTTAATGTTTTTCCTGGAAACTGTAATACACTTCTTTGATGAATTAAAAAAAGTCCTTACTATCACTTTTGATAAATGTAATGCATCCATGCTGAATAAACATAATTTCTTTTAAAAACATACTAATCCTGGTCTTTTGAATGGTAGTGTATTGTGTATATATCCATTATAATTTCTATGGACTAATAATTGTTCTTCTCTCAACCCAAAACGGTGAAAATGGCAGTTCAGAGTGATGTCTCAGATTCTGGACCATGCATGATTGATAAACGGTATAAATGTGAGATGTTTTGGGAAAGGTTTTACTGCAGACAGGAACCACTGACCCGTAGAGTCTACAGTTCACTCAGACGGAGCTGTGCTGAGGATGTGTTGGAGCCACTTCACCTGGAACCGAAGAAACTCATCATGAATTATCTGGGACAAGTAGACAAGGTAGTGTGGTCTATGCAATCATAATCATATTAATAAGATCAGTTAATTGGAGCTTACAAAAGATAGTAGATAAAACAAAATAGGTCAGTGAAAGATAGTAGATAAAACAAAATAGGTCAGTGATTTTTTTATATTGCAACATTAAAAATCAAAGAAGTTTTTTGGTTCTGCTAATTTATGCTGTCTAAACCACAGAAATAATGTGCTGAAGCTGCTAAATGATATAGAAAATGGCTTAGTAAGCATGAAAGGGCGCAATAGTTTGACAAAGTAAAGTTAATAGGTGATAAATACGAGCAGTATTAATTAAGATATTAGCCTAATATTTCACCTACCTGACTGGAAATGATAAGAACAAACACAAATGTTGTCAAGATGCTTGCCCTGGAAATCCTGGTTCAGTTTGGCCAACACAATCACCTTCTGTTCCTCAGACAGTTTTTTGCAATGTTCTCATTGATTTGTTATAACTTTTGGGAGTCTATAGTACTCCAAATGTTTTTCCCAGTCTGACCGATTAGTACAGCCTAAAACATGACAATAATTGATCATTTTCAGCAGCAATAATCAGCGAAATGTGTGAGTTTTGTTTGGTTCAGTGGCATTGTTTACCTATTTGGCTGATTGATGACGCGTTGTGAAAACACTCCATTGTCTCCGTTGCATAGGCATGGTTATTGAAGGCTATTGACGTGTCTAATTGTTGAGTTGAGTTTGTTTGGATGCGCAGCCTTTGACCTGAACAACAAATGCTTTCGGTATCATTATTCTTCTCCCTTTTCAAGTTAAAGAGATAGTTCACCCAAAAATGAAAATTCTGTCATTAATTAAGAAGAAGATCAGGCCCTTTCTTTCGGAACATGCTTCACAACTCCTTGTTCAAGCTCTTGTTCTGTCCAGGCTGGACTATTGCAGTGCTCTTTTGGCAGGTCTTTCAGCCAGTTCTATCAAAACTTTACAATTAATCCAGAATGCGGCTGCAAGATTAATTTTGAATGAGGCGAAATAAACTCACACCTCTCTTCATGAATTTGCACTGGTTACCAGTAGCTGCTCGCATAAAATGTTTGCCTACAAAACCACCACTGGCTCTGCACCCCTTTACCTAAATTCATAACTTCAGATTTATGTGCCCTCTAGAAGCTTGCATTCTGCAAGTGAACGGCGCAATAGACAGCAACGCAACTACAACGTTCAAGGCCCAGAAAGGTAGTAAAGACATTGTCAAAACAGTACATGAGACATCAGTGGTTCAACTTTTATTTTATGAAGCTACAAGAATACTTGATGTGTGCAAAGAAAACTAAAATATTGACTTTATTCAACAATTTTTTAATTTCCGTGTCATTGTCCACCATTCACAAGAGTATTACGATGTATTGCATGTGCTGCTGACACATGAGCCGGTTTTCTCACAAGAGTATCAAGATGTATGCATGTGCTGCTGAAGCATGAGCCAGTGTTCTGATGTAGAACTCGGATATGCCTTGTTTATAAGCAGAGGAAGACGCACACTGTACATAAAACCTACCTGATCTCGTGATGAAAATGTATACCTTTGTGAAGTTATTGCAGGATGTCAAATACGTGAGATACAGAAATGAACACTAGAAGCTGTAAAACAGCAAGCAGTTGCAATTGTTTTCATACACAGATTATAGCTCCATATGTTTTGCTTTCTGAATGTAACAAGCTTGCTTGGCAGCTCAGCCGGCACGGAATTGGACTTAGGATGCGGAATCCTTGGGTACGAATCCCGTAAAAAAATGACTTACGATGAAAGAGCTATAAAGAGCTAAAGATTTATAGCGCTTATAACTGCTGATGTCACATGGACTATTTTAACAATATTCTTACTACCTTTCCGGGCCTTGAACGTGGTAGTTGTGTTTCTGTCTATAAAGGGTCAGAAAGTTCTCGAAATTCATCAAAAATATCTTAATTTGTGTTCCGAGGATTGAACGAAGGTCTTACGGGTTTGGAATGACATGAGGGTGAGTAATTAATAACAGAACTTTCTTTTTGGGTGAACTATCCATTTAAGCTTATTTAGTTTGCAATCATATCTATGTAAAATTAAATAATCACTTACATTTTATTTGTCTCTGATGCAAACCACTAGTGTATATCAACTCTGTAAAGCCTTACACATTAATTAACAATAAGGAATTATTTTTTCTTTAATGAAACAGTTTACTGAGCCTTTAAACAAAAAAGAAGAAAACAAGCTTACATCTATGTGAGCCTGGACCACAAAACCAGTCATAAGGGCCAATTTTCTGGAATTGAGCTTTATTACATAAATGGAAATCTTATTTATTCAGCAAGGATAGGACAATATTTGATTGAGATACAACTATTCAAAGAAATTCAAAATATTGAGAAAATCGCCTCTAAAGTTGTCTAAATTAAGTTCTTAGCAATGCATATTACCAATCAAAAATTACGTTTTTATATATTTACAGTAGAAAATTTACTAAATATCTTAATGGAGCATGATCTTTACATAATATCCTAATGATTTTGGGCCTAAAAGAAAAATAATTTTGACCCATAAAATGTAGTTTTGGCTATTGCTACAAATATACCTGTGCTACTTAAGACTGGTTTTGTGGTACAGGGTCACACATGTTTTTGGTTGAATATCATATTTGAGACATATACGTGATATATGTAAATATATAGCTCATATTCAAGTAGAAAAAACACCCTAATTTCTTTTAAGAGGCACAAACTGATGTTTTAAATATGTTATTTAATACCAGATAACTTTATAACTTCATAATAAAACGTTCTATTAACATTATTGGCAGACTGTTTGTTATTAAGTTTGAGGAAACCTTGTCAGAACGTTAACTAAAGTTCCAAGAGCATTCCCTGTTAGCTGGGAGCCCTTTAAAATCTTAACTACTATACCTTCCATTGACTCTGATGTGATTAGTGTGAACTTTTTCTCCCATGGCACACTGTCCAGACTTTCCTCAACTCCGTAGGCCATACACATCTGTCTTGCTCCTTGAACTAAAGTACTCCAATTACTCTTAATGGACAAGGATACGGAGCAAATTAATGACACTGACAGCATCACCTGTGATAAGGGCATCACCCTTTCCTACTTTCACTTCTTTTCTCTTGTGCTGAGACAGAACGTTCCATAGAGGTTTTTAACTTTAACAGTGAAGGATGCTCTCCAGTCCTGCTGAGGAGTTCAGCACGACTCCGAGTTTCTCCCAGTGGCTTTACATAACCAACGCAGACGTAATGAATGAGACACAGAGGCTGTCATTTGAAACACAATTACTCCTGTGAAGTGGGCCAGAGCAGTGCCATCACTTTCTATAACTGCATGCCTTAAAGAGTTACACAACACATGCTGATCTGCACAGAGCCTAGTGCTTTACGGGAATTCACAATGTCAAATAAGTGCCTGCGCCTTGAGCTTTGAATTATTATCATTATACTGTATGTTTAGACATGTACGGGCAGGTTCCTTTTGTGTGTTCTTAGTATGTAAAGTGACGGGAGGAGAGTTTTTTTATTAGATAGCATGGCAACGGTAATGTAAGGAATGTGGTTATGCAGTTATAAGTATTGCTTAATATTTCTATCATGCTTTTGCTCTTAAACTATTCTCCCAGATGATCTGTTTAACATTCTAGTTGCATAATCAGTTGTTGTACACATTCCTTTTGCGTCGAAACAGAGTAGCGTGAGGCTTCTCCAAGGATAGACTAAACAAATGTCCTTTGTGCTCCTGTGGTGTGCTTTTATTTGCCACCTGTGTGCTCATTTCTCAAAAGCAATGAAGCAAACGTATGCACATTTGTATTTGCTTAAGGAGTATTTTGATGCGTTCTAGAGGGAGTATTGTAAGATACTGTTGTTGTTTTTTTAAAGCATGAACTTTTTAAGAGTGTAGTGTGGGGGAAGCTGCTTTAGTTAGACATTATACTCATAAGTAATTCAGTAAAGCTGCCCTTTTGAAAATAGTTCGCAGGAAGTATAATGAGGCAGTATCTTCTTTAATGTTTAGCTATCAGATGCTGCCAAATTTTGCAGTCTGAAGAGTGTTTGTTTATCTGGCACAAAACAATAAGGATCTAAATTAGGGTGACGGCAATAATCAATTATATAAATAAATACAGATAATGTAACTAGAAAACCTTTTAAAAGGCTGTATTTCCCCCTTTAATTGATCTCCAGTGGTATTTTTAAACTAAACTTTTTAAACATATGTCATCTTTTATGAAAAATCTTACATTGATTGAACAAAAGAAAAACAAACAAAAAAATATATATATATACAGTAGTCAACATTCGAAGTGGATCAAAAAAGTTCATCAAAAGTTGTCCTAAGATAAGAACAGGTATTCTTTTTGGTTTTAGGACAAATTTGATGAAAGGTTTTGATCCACTTCGAATGTTGACTACTGTATATATATATATATATATATATACATACAGTCAAGCCCAAAATTATTCATACCCCTGGCAAATTCTGACTTAAAGTTACTTTTATTCAACAAGCATGTTTTTTTTTACCAGAAATGACACAGGCTTCTTCCAAAGATAATAAGACGATGTACAAGAGGCATCATTGTGGAAAAAAAAATATATATCTCAGCTTTAATTTACATTTGAACAAAAAGTGGCATGTCCAAAATTATTCATACCCTTTGCAAATTGTCACAGTCTATGGGAAAATCCAAAGTTCTATACCATTCCAAACAGTCCAAGCTGTTCTAAAGCATCCTAATTACCCTGATTCATTGGGAACAGCTGTTTTAATCAACTCAGTATTATTAAAAAAAATACAAGACATTCCGCACTGTTAAAAATCTCAGAGGTCAGAAGCCAAAAGTGACACCTGTGCCGGCCAGGAGGATAGTGAGAGAGGTAAAAAAAAGAATCCAAGGATCAGCACCAAGGCCATCCTGATGAATCTGGGCTCTGCTGGTGGCAACATCTCAAGGCAGACAGTCCAACGGACACTGAACACCGCTGGGTTCCACAGACGCAGACCAAGGAGGACACCACTTCTCCAGATAAGGCACACAAAAGCCTGCTTGGCCTTTGCAAATGCTCATCTGGACAAAGAAGACGACTGGTCTTCTGTTTTATGGTCAGATGAAACAAAAATTGAATTGTTTGGCCACAATGATGTAGCCTTCATTTGGCGTAAAAAAGGAGAAGCCTTCAACCCTAAGAACACAATACCCACTGTCAAACATGGTGGTGGAAACCTAATGTTTTGTTTTTCAGCCGGTGGACCAGGAACTTAATCACAGTAAACGGCACCATGAAAAAGGAGCAATACATCAAAATTCTCAACAACAACATCAGGCAGTCTGCAGAGAAACTTGGCCTTGGGCACCAGTGGACATTTCAGCACGACAACGACCCAAAACACACAGCAAAAGTGATGAAGAAATGTTAGCAGACAAAAACATTAACGTTTTGCAGTGGCCCAGCCAGAGTCCTGACTTAAATCCAATTGAGAATCCTAAAAGAGTTGGAGCTCATCGCTAAAGATGAATGGGCAAAAATACCAGTGGAGACATGCAAAAAGCTGATCAGCAATTATAGGAAGTGTTTGATTGCTGTAATAGCCAATAAAGGCTTTTCTATTGACTATTGAGAAAGGTATGAAAAATTTTGGACATGCCACTTTTTGTTCAAATGTAAATAAAAGCTGAGAAATATTTTTTTCCACAGTGATGCCTCTTGTACATCTTAATATCTTTTGGGAGAAGCCTGTGTCATTTCCAGTCAAAAAAAAAAAAAAAAAAAAACTTGCTGGTTGAATAAAAGTAACTTTAAGTCAGAATTTTCCAGGGGTATCAATAATTTCGGGCTTGACTGTATGTGTGTATATATACAAAGTCCATCTTTGCACTGCAGAGGCTGCACAGAGTTGCATCTGATGTGGCATTTAGATATATTTTTACAGACTTTTTAATAATACAAATGCATCATGTTATGAGATTAATGTTTTATTTATACAATCCTGAATACAGAAACAAGACATGCTTAAAAATTAAATATGACTAAACAGTGGTGGAGCAAGTATAAGGCATGGGGCAAAAAATGGCACTAAATTGGACAAAAATGCTCCTGCACAATCAAATTAAATCTATTACGTCTGTTGTTAACAAAGTGAAAATTAATTGAAAATGTAATGCAGTAGCCAATCAGAAGCGTTCAGACGAGTAATCGCTGAAATTCATCAGTTTTGTTGTGTGCGCACAACTCTTGAATTCTCTCATCATAAACAGCAAAGCGCAGATTTACATAAGGGATTCATTTCACAGTGTAGACAGCTTCAGTAATTAAATTATAAATTAGTTTTTGTTTTTTTTTGAGAGTGCTTAAACTCATGATAGATCAAAGTTAGTGATAATATATATAACTTTATTTCAGACACACATTTGGTTCATAGATAAAAAATAAAAATATAGAAAAAGTACAATACTTTAAATGACATAACATTACAATAAAATTCATGAAAGACTAAAAAGCCAGTGTTTCCAAAGGCCAGACATATATCTGTAACAGCTTTTCTTAGGACTGGTTAGTGCCAGTATAATTCCATTTTCAGATTTGTCCAAACGACACATAAATGTAAACATTAATTGCCTTAATAAGGCTCCACAGGTGGGAACACCAGAGTTCACAAAAAGCTGACTACCACTGTGCCATCTTGGGACACGAAGGAGGAGCCTCATGGCATCATTATAGGCTACAGTGAGTCTCCGCAGGCTACTGTTCTTATATCGCCACCACAAATGTGCTGTGTACATAGGGGTACAGTAGGATCTGAATAAAAAACATTTAACATCCGATGAGCACATGCTAAATTTTCGCAGCAACATATTGGCTTGGGCATATAATTGCAACACTGTCTGTACAGATCTCTGTCGTCACTCATGTCATCTGTTATGATATGGCCCAGATAATGTCGCTGTATAATATAATTTATTCACTGTTTAAATAACTGGAAATTAAACATTATAAAATTAATATCTAATGTTTTTATTAATGATGTTAAATACAAATTCAGTCCCCTGAAGCATACATGACACCCATGTCTGGTTCTTTCCTAAAAAGAGGAGTTTATGATGTTTGTATTTAATATATTTGGCTGCTTTTAGCCTTACCCTGAAGTTGGTTCACCCTCCACCTATGTATTTAAGCAATCAAAAACAAACTGATTCAACTTATTCAAACTTATCAACAATATACAGTGCCTTGCAAAAGTATTCATACCCCTTCATTTTTTCCACATTTTGTTTTGTTGAAGCATTATGTTAAACTGCTTTAAATTAGTTTTTCCCCCACATCAATTTACACTCCATACACCATAATAATGACAAAGCAAAAACCAGATTTGCAAATTTTACAAATGTATTAAAAATAAAATAAGTACATTTCATAAGTATTCATACCCTTAACTCTGTACATAGTTGGAGCACCTTTACAGCCTCAAGTCTTTTTGGGTATGATGTGTCAAGCTTTGCACATCTGCATTTGGCAATTATCTGCCATTCTTTGCCTCAACTTTTCACCTCTCAAGCTCTGTCAGCTTGGATGGGGGCTGGCAGACATTTTCTAGAGTCCTAGTTGTTCCAATCGTCTTCCATTATGGATAATGGAGGCTACATGCTTCTGTGATCCTTTAATGCAGCAGATTTTTTTCTGAACTCTTCCCTAGATCATTGCCTTAACGCAAGTCTGTCACTGAGCTCTACAAGCAGTTATCTTGACCTCACCCTGCTGAAAAAAACAGCTAAAACCAGCCTAGGCTGGTTGGCTGGTCTTAGCTGGTTTAAGCTGGAAATGGCTGGTTTTAGCTGGTCTCCCAGCCTGGCCAGGCTGGTCAGGCTGGTTTTAGCTGGTGGTTTCCCAGCCTGACCAGCTAAGACCAGCCTGACCAGCCTGACCAGCCTGGCCAGGCTGGAAAAATGGCCAAAACCCCTCTAAAACCAGCCTGCCTCCCAGCTATGACCAGCTAAAACCAGGCTGGTTGACCAGCTAAAACCAGCCAACCAGCCTAGGCTGGTTTTAGCTGGTTTTTTCACCAGGGCAGGACTTAGTTTTTACTCTGATATGCATTTTCAGCTGTTAGACCTTTACTGAGAGGTGTGTGCCTTTCTAAATCATACTCATCCAAATGAATTTGCCACAGTTTAACTCCACTCGAAGTGTAGTAACATCTAGAAGCAATATGAATGCTCCTGAGCTAAATTTCGAGTGTCCCAGAAAAGGGTATGAATACTTATGCAACGGGATCTTTTCAGTTTTTTATTTTTAATAAATTTGCACAAATGTTAAAAACCTATTTTTTGCTTTGCCATTATGGAGTAGGGAGTGTAGATTGATGTGGGGAAAAAGTAATTTTAAAGTAGTTTAACATAAGGCAGCAACATAACAAAATGTAAAAAAAAAAAAAAAAATGAAGGGGTATGAATACTTTCGCAAGGCACTGTACTTGATCCTTGATCCATCCTCTCTTTTAGAACTCAATTTACAGAATCAAGATCAATATTCACTGTTTGTAAACATTCACCTTATAATTATAAACTGATAAATAAAAGCCAAACCTTTTGTATACAAATGTGAGTTTTTGCACATTATTTTGTTAACTTCTAGCCCTTCTCATAGTTCAGTCTCACTGATTTAAAATCCTGTTCAACTAAGCTATATGTTAAAAATCTAATGTATTCTGATTTGGTATTATTGTGTCAGCATAATCCATAACCTCATTGATTATGGTCCTGTTGAAAGTATTATGTCATTTTTAGTAACCAAGCATTGTCAACGTGAAGTCGGTTTTGTCTTTTAAGGTAACAGTTCTTTAAACTGTGTTTAAATGCGGCTCATATGTTGTGGCTTTAGGCCCAGTAGGGGTAGAGCAGTGAAGGCAGAGATTTCTGGCATGTCTGGCTCAGACACAAGCAGATTTACTGCAAATGAGATCATCTATCAGCAGGGGAGAGGGAGGATGTGGACAAGGGCATGGAGGACATGAGTGAGGGAGCGGCCGGAGCAGAGACCTCTGCCCGAGAAAAGGCATATTCTTTCAGCCTCTGTCTCTAAAGTCTGTCTCTTTTTCTACCTCTTTTCCAGAATTATGAGATGGAACTGACCTGTGGTATTTCATAGCGGAGGGAGCTGGCATTCAGAAACCCATGCACTTTAACAGTGAACTGAAGCTTATTTATGAATTGCTGATTTTATTTTATTTCGGGGCATTTGCCTTTATTTTACAAGATAATAGAGATTGAGAAAAGGGAGCACCTTGACTATTACACATTATACAGTATAATGAATAGTCTGAGACTCCATAATGCTAATTTCTGTTTAACATCATTATATACACTTTATAGGACACACTATAATAAAGGCACAGCGAAATGTGACGGTTTTTATAATGGGTTTATGTGAAGTTTGATTTAATTTCACTTAATTTGAAAGGTTTTTTTTAATGTTTTGCAAAAGTTCTGGCCTTTTAAATGTTTAAAATAATGGCACAAATTTTACTCTAATGTTGAATATCTTTATTTACTTATGTTATCTCCAGAAATTGATTTAAAAATCCATTTATCAGAGTCATTATTATCAGTATTGGTGATACTGACTTCCATTCATAGAAAAAAATGCTATTAAACAAATATTTAAAATATACCCTTTTTAAATTTTTATAGTTAATGTGAAAAATGTGTATTTTATTCTGAATTTTAACGTTTGGAGCGGTCAATTAAAATAAAAAATGTGTGATAAATTTTTTTAACTGACATTTGCAATTTATTTATAATATTTATTAATTTATTTAAATATCGAAACATTAAATAAAGAAAAAATACTATAAATTCTGCACTATTTCTAGAATAAATAAGATACTCAAATTGATTTTCAGTTTGCTTTTATGTTTAGAATATCATGTTTTTATCATTAAATTAGAAAATACATGAGAAAATCAAATATTATGTAATGAGCTTACTGCTGTGCAGCATCTCTGACAAAGCCTGAGAACATTTAGATCTTCATTATCACTAAGGAGGGAAAAACTTTAAGCACTTTGCCTGTAATGAACTTCTGTTATGTTGTAAGGATTTTGTGGGCCGTACTTTAATTCTCATTTCTATGCAACTGTGCTGGCAGTAAAATCATCCTGAAATGACTTGTGTTTTTCTGCTAGGCACTGAATGAGAAGATCTCTGAAGTTGATGACAATCCCGTTCACGAAACCCCTCCACATTCTTCGCAGGAAAATGAGGTGTGAGGCTTTATCTGCAACGCTCTCACACATAGTCAATGATTATATCTCCACACACTGCTCCTGTTTCTGCAGCTGAGTGAAAAGTATGAGACGGCACATGGCATAGGTGCAAACGAACGTGTTAATTTAAGTCAGCTGATTCATTGTGCGAATAGGTGCAGGCTCTATGTGGAATGTCTCATTTGGAGAATTGTGCCCATCTCTAACCGATCAGGTTCAAGGGGTCATTTCAGGATTGCTTGCCTATTTTGCATTTATGAATTGCTGTTTAAATATTTGAACTTTAAAGGGCTAAACAGTAAGGATGACCAGAGTTTTGGCATTGTTGTGTTGTCATTTGATGATCATTTACATTGGTTTATATGCATTAGAAAAACAGAAATTAAAAAAAAAAAAAAAAAAGAAAAACAGAAAATATTTTATGCCAATTTTGCTGATTTAACTATGTCAACAAGGTAAAGTTATATAGAAAAAGTGTATTTATGAATTGATAGCTGTCATAAAGTCATGTCTAGATATTTAGCTCATTTAGCACAACAGCGCATTGAAAAGATTTTGCAAAATAAGATTTAACATTTATATTTTTGCATATTGCAGCAACATTGATAATAATTTAAAAATGTTTCTTGAGCACCAAATCTTCAAATTCAATGATTTCTAAAGGATCTTGCGACTACTAATGGAGTAATGCATGGTGAAAATTCAACATTGCCAACAGAACAAATTACATTTTAAAATGCATGAAAAAAAAACTTACTTTAAAGTGTAATAACTGTTTTAATCAAATAAACACATTGATAATACATAAAAAAAAAAATCTTACACTACTGCTCAAAAGATTTCAAGAGTTTAAATGTTTTTTAAAGAAGTCTCTTCTGCCCACCAAGCTTGCATTTATTTGATCTAAAGTACAGCAAAACTTTAGATCAAATAACTGTGACTGGAGTAATGATGCTAAAAAAAAATCTGCTTTAAAATCACAGGAAAAAATTATATTTGAAAATATATTCAAAGAGAAAATAGCTATTTTAAAAAGTAAAAATATTTAAAAATTGTACTGTTTTTGCTGTACTAGGGATCAAATAATTGCAGGGTTGGTGAGCAGAATAGACTTTAAAAAACTTTAAAAAAAATTTTACTGTTCAAAAACTTTTGACTGGTAGTGTATTTATAATTTAAAAAATGATATATAATTATTGTAAAAAATAGCATTTTTGTTAAAAAAAAAATTATATATAATATGTCAAGTCTTCTTTATAGATGCTTCTGAAACGTTCTTTGGTTCCATTCTCATTGTGTTTTTTTTTTTTTTTTCTTATAGAAATTGGTACCAAAGTGGCCCTGGTCGTGGAAAAGAGAGGACACGGTTCTTCGAAAGCACTTATGCCGCACAAGGTTAGGATTCCTACTGTGCGCTAATTATTGTTTATGTCTGCATCAATATGCTGTTGCAGTTTATCTCCAGTGAGCGGCATTCCACAGATGTTGTAGTTAAGCACTGCCAAATCACTGGATTGCCTACTGCATGAAAAATGAATATGTATGTTTTCAGAAAATGTGATTATGATTTTAGATCGGTTTAATGACTCTACAAATCCCAAAACAGCATACATATTTCTTGTATCACCCAAAAATGGAAAATCTTTTTACTCAGCCTTATGTTCTTCCAAACCTGTGTGATTTTTCATTTGTGACCCTGGACCACAAAACCAGTCGTAATAGCACAGGTAGATTTGTAACAATTTTTCTTTTATGCCAAAAATCATTAGGATATTAGTGAAGATCATGTTCCATGAAGATATTTTGTAAATTTCCTACTGTAAATATATAAAAACATAACTTTTGATTAACAATATGCATTGCTAAGTGCTTCATTTGGAAAACTTTAAAAGGTTATTTTCTCAATGTTTAGATTTTTTTGCACCCTCAGATTCCAGATATTCATATAGTTGTTTGTCAGCCACATATTGTCCTATCATAACAAACCATGCATCAATGGAAAGCTTCTTTATTAGCTTTCAGATGATGTATTAATCTCATCAAAGTATCTTTTTGAAAGTCATTCAGATTTTAAATAACTTGAGGGTTTTCATATTTGTCTGTAATGCATTGAAATAAGTTTGTCTAGGAATAGGGGCAGTTGTTCTATGCATTTTTATTGCATTGATCAGTTAATCAAATCATTATGAGAGAAGATTTTAAATTAAGACAACCACAAGAGAGCACAACACTCTCCAGAAAATGAAATTCTGAAGTCATAATGCCAGCACAGCTCTGATTAATTATAAAGCACAATAAGAAATTCATATGTGACCCTGGACCACAAAACCAGTCTTAAGTCGCTGGGGTATATTTGTAGCAATAGCCAAAAATACATTGCATGGGTCAAAATTTTTGATTTTTCTTTTATGCCAAAAATCATTAAGAAATTAAGTGAAGTTCATGTTCCATGAAGATTTTTTGTAAAATTCATACTGTAAACATATCAAAATGTAATTTTTGATTTGTAATATGCATTGTTAAGAACCTAATTTGGACAACTTTAAAGGTGATTTTCTCAGTCTTTTTGATTTTTTTGCATCCTCAGATTTCTGATTTCAAATAGATGTATCTCAGTCAAATATTGTCCTATCCTAACAAACCATACATCAATAGAAAGCTTATTTATTGAGCTTTCATATGATGTATAAATCTCAGTTTTGTCAAATTTAACCTTATGACTGGTTTTGTGGTCCAGGGTCACATATGTAACCAGAAATTTCAATGATAAACTGTGTGTTCTTGCAGTAAGGCCTATTATTATCTGTTCTTCCTCTCCACCCCACTCTTGCCGTCTGCGTCTTGCCCAGCGGCTATGGTTTCAACCTGGCAGGCATCACCGATGGCATTTTGTTTGTGAGGGAATTTAACACAGTCTCACCACAGGCAAGAGAGCTGTGTGTGTCTCTCTCACCCTCTTTCTCTCCATCTCTTTCTGCGCATCACAAAATGGTTGACATTTATGACAGACACGACCGTAGCCAAGCGTGTTGAAATATTCATTCTCATGAAGACTGGCATTTTTTGAAAGGAAAAATGCAATTATTGTGGCCACCTTCAATGAAACACAGTCGCAAGAGGATAAGGTCGTCACTCTTGCGTATATCAAGAGCTTTTTGTTCAATATTGCTTCACTTCTTATCTTTGCTTTTGGCCTTGATAAAATATGTAGCTGATGTACTAAATTTCAAAACAAGATCTCATAGTTCTCACTGGTTCTGACAAAAACCCAAAAGATTGGTGCATTGTCTTTTGAATGATATTTGAAAAAATATGAACTCTGTGACCAACAAATGTGTATGATATGATGTTTTGTTCATCTACTGAATCTAGAAAACATGAGAAAAGTAAAATCCTCTCATATTTTACTCACCTTCAAGTTGTTCTAAACATTGGTGAATTCTTCTGCAAAACACAAAATAAGATATTGTGATGGTCCCCATTGACTCCCATAGTATTATTCTCCATACTATAGAAGTCAATGGGGACCAGCAACTATCTGGCCACCCATATTCTTCAAAATATCTTTTTTTATGTTCAACAGGCAGCACATTCTTGCAGTGAAGCAGGGTCGTAGCTACTTTCACCTCCTCCAGAAGGAAGAGCAGGAAGCGCAGGATAAGCAGCGGAGAGAAAGACAGAGAAGGGAGCAATTGAGACGTACCAAACTACGACCTCCCACTCTCTCCGATTCAGATGAGGACAGTGATACTGAGAGGTGCTGAAATGCGAGACAATGACAAAAAGATATTTTCATTAGCTAGCTTTATTTTTGCAAATGCAATGCATGTTTGCAGGGTGAATTTGTGCAAATTGGGCTTTATGGCATTTAAATAGACTCAAAAGTCGCGCGCACGAAAAACCACGAGCACGCGAATGAAGCAAGCATGCAAAACAGACCCGCTCCTAAACAGTATTTAGGAGCGGAAATGAATACTGGCACAAGCCCCTGCTGCCTAGTGCGCGCAACTGCACATGAGCGCTCGCGCGACTATTCAACACGCGCTCGCTCGCTCGAATTGACTTTTGACACTTTGAGGGCAGGGCAATGACTTTTGTCTTCCCACCTGTGATTGGTCATTTGTAAAACCCAATCAACTACAATCTGCCGGCTCCCCAAAGATATTATTTGTTATTACTCTGACCCTGCCAACAAATCTAAAGAATATATTTTCAACTTTTTTATTTTGTTTGGCAAATTCTTCATACATAAGCAAAAATGTATGGGCTCAATTCCCACTCTTTCACATTTTTCAGGTTTTTGGAAATATATATATAAAAAAATATTCCTGTTAACTCTGATTAGGTTTAGATAGCTTTCCTTCATTGCTCTTACATTATTATTATTTTTAATTATTATATATGTTTTTTTATTATTCTAAGCAACATACCCCCTTACTGTATTTTATTTCTCCTCTTCTTCTATCTTCTTTACATTGTTAATGTTCTCCTGCATCTACGATTTTTCCATTCACACAAACTAAACCAAACATTGCTGTTTTGTCAGGTGGTGTGATGTTGTGGCAACATCCTTTGCAGAATGGAAACCCAACAGGAGGAAAATGCGGGCTGCTCGTCCATTTACCCCCATTCACAGATCATTGATCTCAACACCTCCTCACCTACTACCAGGGTAAGATCACTCAACCCTTTCTTGTGCTCCGTTTTGCCGTTTACAAAAATCCATATTTTGATTTAGCATTTTTTTCATGATTTTAGTGATTTTTTTTTTTACATTTATTTTATGAGTGTTACTCTAAATGTCATATAAAAACAAACCAAACTGTCACTGGCCACTGTACTCTTCCTCTTTAAGTCAAAACAAGCTCCTTGAGTACCAGATTTTTTGCCATAATTCAACAATCTATCTACATGTGATTAAAGCCTCCTGATAACTTCTGAGTGTCACATTTTTACACGGAAGGTTGGAATACTGCCACATCGCATCAGATAAGCTCCCATTTTTTCCTGACATTAAAATTTAGTTCACACAGACATAAAAATGCATTAAACAAAATAGAAAAACAAGAAAATAATGCCTTTCTCTGCTGGAATGAGCCACGGCAATCTGTGAGAGTTTTCACCGTGAGGGTTTCAGCTTCCAGAAAAACAGAATTCATTCAACCATCAGTCTCGCCCAGCAGGATAGAGCGATTACCCTCTGACTAGAAGGATCTAATGCAGCAAAATGAAAAGAAAAAATAAACATGGCTCATTTACAGTGTCTTTTGATGGAATGGAATGTCATGCTGGAGTCAAAGTACATCTTCGATGCATCATTACTCCTTTGATAACCTATTTGCATTTTCTGCCTGCACTTGAAAAACATTTTTGCTTTTGATGGAGATTATACTGTATTTACCTCTCGCAGTCTGTAGGAGAGGTGTAGACTAATAGCTTTGATATTTTGTTATCTAATGTATTTACATTGATATTTTCTGTAAATGTATCTAAAAGTGAACAGATACTTTTTGGAAGGCACTCTACTACACATACACACTTTTGATGTTAAAGTTTTTGAACAGTTAGATTTTTTAAGAAAGCTCTTCTTCTCACCAAGTCTGCGTGGTATAATGTATAATGTTACAAAAGCTTTTTATTTCAGATAAATGCTGATCTTTGGATCTTTCTATTCATCAAAGAATCCTGAAAAAATCTCAACTGTTATATTAATATTAATATTAATAATACTAATAATAAATGTTTCTTGAACAGCAAATCAGAATATTAGAATGATTTCTGTAGGATTATTTGACTGGAGTAATGATGCTTAAAATTCAGCTTTAAAATCACAGGAATAAATTAGGTTTTAAAATATATTCAAATAGAAAACAATTATTTTAAATAGTAAAACTATTTCAAAGTTTTACTGAACTTTGGATCAAATAAATGCAGGCTTGGTGAGCAGAAGAGACTGTTTAAAAACTTTTGATCTGCTGAGCTAAAACTGTGATGCATTGCATATGGAATTATTTCTCAGGCAGATTATTTTGATATGAATGCACCACCATTAAAAAAGTTAGGGTACATTTTTTTTAAAAAGAAAAAATATTTTTTATTCAGAAAGTATGCATTAAGTTAATCAAAGTGACAGTAAAGACATTTATACTGCTAAATTATATTTATAAACCAAATATTTTAGATAAATGCAGGTCTGAACTTTCTATTCATCATGAAATCCTGAAAATAAATACAACATAATGGTTTCCACAAAAATATTAAAATGACTTCTGAAGGATTGTGTGTCACTAAAGTATTGGCTGCTGAAAATTCAGCTTTGCTTCGCCTTGCACAGGAATGAATTATATTTAAAATATATTCAGAAAGTTGTTTTAATTTTTTATGTTTTACGTGATTACTTTTTCTACTGTATTTTATTGTAGATTTTACTGCAGTTTTAGGGAGTATTAAAAACTTCTTTCAGAAATATTAAAAATCTTGAACTCATTTATTACCTACAAGTTATAAAATGAGTCTCACAATATGACTAGATCTTTTTAAACATTTTTAAATAAATATTTAAAATATTGTAAATGGAGCAAGTTGTCTTAGTAGAAAACTTTTAAGTAATAAAAATTCTTTTACTGAAACAAACATAAAAGAATGGAACAATACTGTATATAAAACATATTAATAAAGTAAAACAGTTATGAAACACAAAACAGTTCTTTGACACATTTACCCTGGATATCATTCATGAAATATACTACACACAGTTAAAAATGTTGGTACAGATCTGTTTTCATTATACAGTTGACCTTTGTATTAATGCATCTCAGTATGATTGTATTATGTCCTATATAAGTACCGTTTTGTGACTTTAAATGAAGATCTTATTATTGACAACTTCCCCAAGTGCCTGGTCACTTCTGCTTAAATGTGGCATTTATAGGAATCCTGTTCCATCACCTTTATGTGTTTTGAGCCGGATATTAATCCACGTATCACATTGTGGCTAACTAACCTGTATAGGTGGCAGGATGTCAAGAAGCTTGTTGTCTGCCAACAGTGAGTAGGTGGATGTCTTTCACTGGAGGCCTGATTAAACATCTTAACCTTGATGTTTGAACAGAAAGCAGAGAGGAAAGCGATGGCTCTACTTCATGTTGAAAAGAAAGTAAGAGGAATTAATTTAGACACGGAAATGACCTTGAGATGTTAGCTTGGAAGAAATGAGCCGAAGCACAGTCAGGGTAAATTTCTCTCTCTCCTTCTCACAATGTTCCTTTTTTCCATCAGATTTTTCTTTCATCTTTAAACAGGAGATTAAACACTGAAGCTGTAAAGATTGGATTTGATTCTCACAGTCTTTACAGACAATGCCCCCAAAGTGTGACTATAGTTGTGTTCACACAAAAGACACTAATAAAGTAAACTCTGTTGATACCATAAAAAAAGTCCTGACAAAAGGAGCTGACTCTTATGGAGCACATCTTTTTTTTATTATTACGGCTCGTAGAAAAAAATAGATTTCTTTATATAAATAATTGCTGGATGAAAGATTTGCTAGACAGCCTCGATAGCAAAGTTCTGATGTTTGCTGTCAAGAGGGGTTTCAAGCTATACAAAGCTTTTGATTATGTATCTGATGTGATTCGTACACCATGTTTTTTTTTTAACCATGAAAAGAAAGCTGTCAGGCTCTCTGTGGGAATAGCAAGTTTTAGGCCTTCTGTTGTACATCAACTTGTTAACTAAGCAATTACACAGGATTTCAAAGCCGAACATTGTTGTTGACACAAGGTTACATGTTGCGCCTGCATTGGGTGTGTTTTTTACTTTATAAATATGATTTGCAATATGCATATGTTATCTTTTTTATCATCTTTCTTAGTGTGTGTGTATATCGTCAGCTGTGCTGTCTGAATTGGCTGCTAGAGGCTCTGACTCTAGAACGTTCTGGAAGACTTGGACCTGTTACCTTCTGTTGGGATCTCAGGTAAGTGTAAAACAAAACACAGTAGTGTTTGTGACCATTTTTAAAGGAGACCTATTATAGCCCTTTTTACAATATGTAATAAATACTCGGCTAAAAAACATTTTTTGGTTTTGATTGTTATGTCTATTGCACTGAAATAATGCATTTTAAAGCATATCAGTTTAAACTTCTGATATACAGTTTTCTGAGCACACACATTTGAAGCATGTACACAGAAAATGACACATGGCATGTGAGTACTAAGTACTTCTCTTTCATGTCTTATTGCACTTAAACTATCAAATACACACAGTTTATGTTAAAAACACAAATGAGTTACAAAAACAGTTGGTTATGTCTGTGAACATAGTGAGGCAACAGCGTAATACACATTAAATAAATCAATAAATCCACTGCTCTCTTGTCTCCTCTGAGGCTGGGGCTCTAAATAGTGCTCTGTGCTTGTTTGTGCAGCCAAAAACAGAACATCTAGCATGCTTTGCTTGAACTTTCACCATGGCGTTAAAGCTGGTACAGCATTGTCGCTTGCAAAAACACAATGCTTGTGTCGTGGGTGGAAACGTACAGATCAAGATCCACTTTATATGTCACGAGGGAAGCAAAATCTGAGCAGCTCGTTTTTTCACAAGCTTGCAGAGAAAGGCTGCTTACCAAAAAAAAAAAAAAAAGGTACTGGGTTGTTCTTTTTCACATTTTCTGGGTTGGTAGATGCATTGGGGACTCAATTATATCACTTAAACGTGTAAAAAGTTATATTTTTATGATCTATCACCTTCAAAGGTAAATTGTAAAGCACAACAGTTCCAATAGTTTTGGTTCCAGAATTAAATTATGAACTGTGTATTATTTATAACTTGTTACAAGTTCATACTCATCCTCATTACATTCCAGTAGCAACTGGATTAAACAAAACCTTCACACACAAGACAAATAAGCCTCAGTCAAAATTGTGTTTTAAAAAATTAAACAAATTAAAACATGCTCTGCCTTAATTAAACAGGCCAATATTTGACGAAGTCTTGCTCCTATTAAGTTGGTAGAATTCCAGCTGACGTTGAGAATTCAGTGCAGAATAGTAAACAAGATTTTACTGAGTTTGTCAGAGAATCATTGACTCACTTATGAGTTGCACATCACGCTGAGCCATGACCCGACTGTCCTAACAATGAACTCATTAAGATAGCGTCCTTTTCACCTGGGCTGACAGGAAGCTGTTGTGCTTTGCATGTAAAAGCAGCAAATATATATGTGAGCTTGTGGACACAAAATGCTTTGGCCTATACATTTTAATCTCCATAAGATATATATATATATATATATATATATATATATATATATATATATATATATATATATATATATGTATGTATATATATGTATGTGTATATATGTATATGTATATGTGACCCTGGACCACAAAACCAGTCATAAGGTTACATTTTACAAAACTGAGATGTATACAACATATGAAAGCTCAATAAATAAGATTTCTATTGATGTATGGTTTGTTAGGATTGGACAATATTTGGCCGAGATACATCTATTTGAAAATCTAGAATCTGAGGGTGCAAAAAAATGAAAATACTGAGAAAATCACCTTTAAAGTTCTCCAAATTAAGTTCTTAACAATGCATACTACTAATCAAAAATTACATTTTGATATATTTTTTGATATATTTATAGTAGGAATTTTACAAAAAATCTTCATGGAACATGATCTTTACTTAATTTCCTAATGATTTTTGGCATAAAAGAAAAATCTAGAATTTTGACCCATACAATGTATTTTTGGCTATTGCTACAAATATACCCCAGCGACTTAAGACTGGTTTTGTGGTCCAGGGTCACATATATAAAAACATGGTGTGATTATTTTGGGATTTAGCTGCAGTTGCTTTTGCTTTCAGTGGGTTTGTTTGTCATTTATCAGCCATATTTTTATTCACAGCATCTTTCAGAATCATTTCTGCATTGACCATCCCCATTGGAATAACCTAAAGTTAACTGCTTTGCTCAAGGGCACAACTGTGTTCTGGTACTTGAACTGGCTGTTCCAGGGTTTGAACCTGTAATCTTAAAATTACTAGCCCGAAGCATTCCCTACTAGGCCACCAGTGGTTTTAAAGGATTTTTGTGTGTTGAGACATTCCCATATACATTATAGACCATGTCGCTTAGGCTCCACAGCATTGCACATCTGTTTTTGTTGGTCAGTGGTCTTAAAGAGCATGATTTAACTACTTGCTTGCCTTCTTTAAATTAAAACAGACATTTAGAAACTGATGCATTGCAATGCAATGATCAAAAGTGACAGCAAAGACATGTATAATGCAACAAAAAGATTTCTAATTCAGATAAATGCTGTTTTAACGTTTTGTTCCTCAAAGAAAAAAAATGTATTTCCACAAATTAATTAATTATTTCTTGAGCACTAAATCAGAATGACTTCTGAATCATGTGACACTGACGTCTAAAGTAATAATGTTAAAAATTTAGCTTTGGCATCACAGGAATAAATTACATTATAAATATATTCAAATAGAAAACAGTTACTTTAAATTGTACTAATATTTCACATTATTCAATTTTTAACTGTATTTTTGAATACAATAAATGCATAATTGATCAAATTGATGAGCACAGTAGACTGCTTTCGAATACAAAATCAAGAAAAAACCTTGCTGACCCCAAAGTTTTTTAATGGTAGTACGGCATTTTGTACAGAGTAGTGCAATTATGGTACAATTTCGAGCACGCTTTTACACCTTTGTGTTCTGCTTGTTAGCACTGTGTGTCTGAATTCTTTTTCTGTATTTTAGGCAGGTGTAACCTCTTTCTCGAGTGCATGCTGGTTTAGTTTAATTGGTTTTATGTGCACGTAGTGATTGCGAACATGTCTGTTCGTGCATAAAATTGAGTTTAATACCTGAGAAATATAACACGAAATGTGCATCTTGTTTTAAACAGACATTAGAGCTGAAGTATGGGTGGAAGGTCTTCTATATAACATATTGTAGTGTGTAAGTAGTGTGTGGACTGACCCACACTAATACAGGCAACCAGACTGTGTCCCCTGAAGTCATGACCTAATTAGATTTCTACCATCATATTTTAAATTTCAAATGATATTTGAGGATACAAGCACTTGTGACCTATATAGTCTGATATTTTATGCATTTTGGAATTAGGGTTCACAGATTCATAATATTGCAGAGCCTGGCAGCCCCAGGTATAATATCACACTTAATATTTTAACTTGCTCACTCTCTCTTTCTCTGGGTTTTTATGCACTACACTTTTAAAAAATATTTCATTCAGCAAGGATGCAACTGCTTTTAATTTCGAAAATAATACATGTTTAGCAACAAATCAGCATATTAGAATGATTTCTGAAACATAATGAATTCTCTTCTGCTCACAAAGCCTACATTTGTTTGATCCAAAATACAGCAAAAGCAGAAATATTCTAAAATATTATTTAAAATAACTGCTTTCTATTTGAATATATTTTAAAATGTAATTTATTCATGCGATCAAAGCTAAATTTTCAGCATCATTACTCCAGTCTTCAGTGTCACATGATCATTCAGAAATTGTTCTAATATGCTGTTTTGCTGTTCAAGAAACATTATTATTATTATTATTATTATTATCATTTAGTATGGAAATTAATACTTTTATTTAGCAAGGATGCTTTAAATTGATCAAAAGTGATGATAAAGACCTTTATAATCTTACAAAACATTTCTATTTTAGATAAATGCTGTTCTTCTGAACTTTCTATCCATCAAAGAAACCTGACAAATTTCTACTCAGCTATTTTCAACATAATAATGATGTGACTGAAGTAATGTTGCTAAAAATTCAGCTTTGAAATCCGGAATAATTTACATTTTAAAATATATTCAAATAGAAAACAGTTATTTTAAATAGTAAAAATATTTCAGAATTGCACTGTTTTTGCTGTACTTTGGGTCAAATAAATGTAGGCTTGGTGAGCAGAAGAGATTTCTTTAAAAAACATAAAAAATCTTACTGTTCAAAAAACGTTTGATTGGTACAGTATTAAAATAGAAAACAGTAATTTCAAATTAATGTCACAATATTGGTGTTTTTACCATTTTTTTGATTAAATAAATACAGCCTTGGGGAGCCTAAGAGACTTTAAAAAAAAAAAGTTAAAATCAAACTTTTTGTACATTTAAATAAATGGCCTTTATACTTTTAAGAGAACATTTTTAAGTTTTCTCCTATAGTTTGAGGTATTATTAATCTTTGTACAAATACTGCAGGACAAGCTATGCACCAAAGTTTAATACTTGGGTTCAGGGGTTTGAACAAATCACTAATAGTAATACTTGCCTTAGCAATCACCTTTAATGAGATCCTACAGGAACAACATCAAATTGGAACAACAAGGATCAGAGTTAATGGAGAAATGATGAAACCACTGAATTTAGGCAGTGTTAAATAGAGAGATACAGGGGGAAAAGAGAGAGGAGAGAATTTAATCCTTCATCTCCTGGAGCTACAGGTTGGTTCAAGTGATGGACGGAGAGAGCGAGGCCAAAACAAATGGAAAAAGAGGGAGAGAGATTGTAAGAAGCGTCTCCTAGAAGAGCCTGGAGGGGCTTCTACCATCCCAGAATCCAATTTCCAATAAAGTGAAGCTTTATGGGAAAAAGGTACAGCACGGCAGAGAGCAGATATTACAAAAAATAATGAAACTTTATCAGCCGCCGTTAAGACCCGAGCTGGAAGGAGAGAGAGCTTGAGATGTGCGTGCTTGTTTTGCTCCGTCCTTCTATTTCTTACTGTCCTCTCAAGGTGACATATACAGTTTTGATAATATTCCAGGTTTGGCGAGCACATTATGAAGAGATCACGCAAATAATTAACATGTCAAGAATTTCTGTGTGTCTCTTTATCTGTCCTTCTCTCTCTCTGTATCTTTCAGGGACCCTGGAACGAGCAGAACCACGATAAAGAGGCTGAATAAGGAAAAGGCAATAGAGGCCAAGTGGGAGCAGTTTATCGGCCCGCCGAAGGTTTTCTCCTCCTAATCGGCTCTTTCACGCTGGAATGTTTGTGTTGCTGCGGCTCCGCTGGAGCTCTGTGAAGCACTGTGTTCTCCTTAAGCATGCCACTGGGGTTTAGACAAGTGTGCAACATTAGCTGCTTTCTGGAAGACACAGTAAATAAGCAAAGGGCTAATTACACCGTCTGTAGAAAGAAACTTGTTGAAACACCCATTCTGCACAACAATTATGTGGGGTGGCTTAATGGCTAAAAATCTGAGCTGGTTACCAAGTGGTGAGCTTTGAGTTTTCACCACTGTGGCCTTATTCAAAACATTTTGAGTGCTTCAATGGAATACTAGCATGCTGCATAGAATACACTCTATAGTCCAAAAATGTGACCCTGGACCACAAAACCAGTCATAAGTGTATAGTTTTGAAACTGAGATTTATACATAATCTGAAAGCTGAATAAATAAGCTTTCAATATTTGGTTGAGATGCATTTGTTTGAAAATCTGAAATCTGAGGGTTCAAAAAAATCTAAATATTGAGAAAATCGCCTTTAAAGTTGTCCAAATTAAGTTCTTAGCTATGCATATTACTAATCAAAAATTAAGTTTTGATATATTTACGGTAGAAAATTTACTAAGTGTCTGTATGGAACATGATCTTTACTTAATATCCTGATTTTTGGCATAAAAGAAAAATCATTACGCATACAGTGTATTTCTGGCTATTGCTACAAATATACCTGTGCTACTTAAAGGAGTAGTTCACTTTCAGAACAAAAATTAACAGATAATGCACTCACCCCCTTGTCATCCAAGATGTTTGTGTCTTTCTTTCTTCAGTCGTAAAGAAATTGTTTTTGACTGCCATTTAAAAGTTTGGGATCAAATTTTTTAGGTTTTTTAAAGATCCTTCAGTTTCTTAGGCTCATCAAGGCTATGTTTATTTATATACAGAAAAAAATTATCAAATATTATTGCAATTTAAAATAAAATAAAATATTTTTTTATATTAATAAAAATTAACAAAATAAATAACAAAAAAAATTATATTAATAAAATTTAATATAAAAAAGCTGAATTTTCACTGGCCATTACTCCAGTCTTCAGTGTCATATGATCTTTCAGAAATAATTTTAATATGCTGATTTTTTTTTTTATCAATGCTGAAAACAGTTGTGCTGCTTAATATTTTTTTGGAGCCTGTGATACTTTTTTCAGGATTCTTTAATGAATAAAAAGTTAAAAAGAACAGCATTTATTCAAAATAGAAATCTTCTCTAACAATATAAACGGCTTTACTATCACTTTTTATCAATTTAAAACATTATTAAAAGTATTAATTTCTTTCAGAGAAATAAAGAAAGAAAATATTTACTGACCCCAAACTTTGAACAGTAGTGTATATTGTTAAAATATTTATGTTTTAAATAAATGCTGTTCTTTTTAACATTTTATTCATCAAAGAATCCTAAAAAAAGTATCACAGATTCCAAAAAAAAAAATTAAGCAGCACAACTGTTTCCAACATTGACAATAAATCAGCATATTATGATTTCAGAAGGATCATGTACAATGAAGACTAGAGTAATGATGCTGAAAATTCAGCTTTGCATCACAGGAATCAATTCTATTTTTAAGTATATTAAAATAGAAAACCACTATTTTAATTGCAACAATATTTCACCATATTACAGTTTTTTTTTTCTGTATGTTTAATCAAATAAATGCAGCCTTGATGAGCAGAAAAGTCTTCTTTATAAAACATTAAAAATCTTACTGATCCCAAACTTTTGAACAGCAGTGTAACATTTCATTTTGGGATAAAATGTACCCTTGACATTCGCTTTTCTTCCTCTCCAACAGACACGGCATCTAACATCCAGGCCATTGCGTGTTTCTTCTGGGAGACATCAGACCTGGAAGACCTCTGCTCTCAGTGTGGTTTCCTCCTCAGTAACGGGGTCATCAGTGGGCAGCTTGTTGTCTTTGGCAGCGGCTCCAGATCACACCTGTGATGAGCCTGTTTACACCAAGGGCATCGAGGCTCTGAGCGTGCGAGAATCCGATTCTGATCCTTCATCATCAGAAAGTAGGTCACAGTGGTCAACCTTCAACTTCAATCATGAATCTGTCTGATTTACATGAGCTCTTCATAGCTTCATGATTTTATAAGTGGTTCAGGCATGCGAAAAGATGACAGTTTGACTGTTTTATAGGAATATTTGAGATGTTTTCAAAATCACTTCTGGGACTGTGATACATGGTATGCTGTTGATTGCCGCAGACAATTTCAACCCATCCACCAGTTTGTAGAAGCATATAATGGAAATCTAGCTACTAGGTGGACATGCAGCACAAATAAAACAATCAAACTGTTTGGAACAGTATACCCATAACATTGAATACATTAAACTGTCCTACAGTCTATTTATAATGACTTCATCTTATAAAATGGATAATTTTGGCTTTTTATACAATACATATATTCAACAGACCCATTATAGTCTATTTTACATTCAAATGTTTGGGGTCAGCAAGATTTTTCTGAAAGAAATAAGTGTTTTTATTCGGCAAAGACACATGAAATGGTGACAAAGACATTAATAATGTTATAAATTATATCTATTTCAAATAAATGCTGCAAATGAGCATTACAGTTTCCACAAAAATAATAAGCAGAACTGTTTTGAACATTGATAATAATAAGGGTTTTCTAGGTAGCGAATCAGCAACTCAGAATAACTTCTGAAGGATCATGTGACGCTGAAGACTAGAGTAATCGCTGCTGAAAATTCAGCTTTGCATCACAGGAATAAATTAAATTTCAAAATATATTAAAATGGAAAACACTTATTTTAAATTGTAATAATATTTCACAATATTAATGTTTTTACAATGTTTTTTTTTTTTTTTTTTTTCAAATAAATGCAGCCTTGGTGATTTAGCAAGGATGCCTTAAATTGGCCAAAAGTGATGATACACTTGATGAGACATTTATAATGTTACAAAATATTTCTATTTTAGATAAATGCTGTTCTTCTGGACTTTCCATTCATCAAAGAAACCTGAAAATAATAATAATAATAATAATAATAATAATAATACATGTTTTTTGAGTAGCAAATCAGAATATTACAATTATTTCTGAAGGATCACGTGACTGGAAAAAGTCAGCTTTGAAATTACAGGAATAAACATTAATTTTAAATAGTCAAAATATTTCACAATTGTACTGTTTTTGCTGTATTTTGCATTAAATAAATGCAGGCTTAGTGAGCAGAAGAGACTTCTTTAAAAAAAAACATTTAAAATCTTACTGTTCAAAAACTTTTGACTGGTGGTCTGTATATAGTCATAATTAAAAAAAAGAATTAAATAAATTTGAATGATTTTTTTTTTTAAAGAAAATTTGAAATCTTTAATTTTGGGATGAAATGTAATCAAATTAATCTGAAATATTATTAAAATATAACATTTGCATTTCAACTTTTTTTTACAGTATTTTTTTTACTGAGGAATAAGTCTCTCTCTCTCTCTCTCTCTCTCTCTCTCTCTCTCTCTCTCTCTATATATATATATATATATATATATGTATGTGTGTGTGTGTGTGTGTGTGTGTGTACCTGGTATTCATCACGTTATGGGGACCAAATGTCCCCACAAGGATAGGAATACCAGTAGATTTTGACCTTGTGGGGACATTTCTCAGGTCCCCATGAGGAAACAGGATTATAAATCATGCACAATGAGTTTTTTTGATGAAGTAAAAGTGTGCACAATCTCCTGTGAGGGCTAGGTTTAGGTGTAGGGTAGGTGTAGGGCCATAGAAAATACGGTTAGTACAGTATGAAAACCATTACGCCTATGGAATGTCCCCATAAAACATGTAAACCCAACATGTGTGTGTGTGTGTGTGTGTGTGTGTGTGTATAGTCATAATTTTAAAAAAAATTAATACATAAAACAAATAAATTTGAATGATCCTGAAAATAGCTTCAAAAATATTTGAAGTTTCTAATTCATTTTTGGAATTAAATTTATCCTTGACTTAATTTCAAAAATAAAAAGCAGAACTGCAGAATTGTTTTAAACATATATTCAAATATAAAACAGGTATTTTAAATATAGTGTTTTTACCAGATTTGTATATCAAATAAATGCAGCCTTGGAGAGCCTAAGAGACTTCTTTAAAAAAAGTAATAATCTTACCAACCCCCAAACAGTAGAAAACAGCTATTTTAAATTATAACATTTCAATTTTAACTTTTTTTTTTCTTTTTACAGCATTTTTTTTTTTTTTTTCACAAACTGAGGCACAAGTCAAGAATATTTTCAGTGGCAATTTACAACACAACAGAGCTGCTGTGAAATTGATACAGATAAACACACTCATGGATTCACAGCCTGAGTGACTTTCGCTGGTGTCTGGTTCTAGATGGGTGGAGCACAAAACAAGTGTTATCTGTTTCCCATCTCACTGCCAACTGAACTGTCACTTGCCTTGCTCTCACAATCACATGTAGCACATTGTCATGGCAACAGTGCATGCCATCATCATCATCATCATGCGCTTCAGTGCTGTGTGTTTGGCTCTCAGGACAAAGAAAGACAAAAACAGAATCCAGATTTGAGGTTTGATAAGGACACTTTCAGAAAAGCGTTTTGGTCAGCATGATAGTTTCTCTTCTATCCCCTTTTGGGAAAAGCTAGTTTGTGAGTGCAAATCTTTCTCTCTGTCAAGACAATGAATCTTTTTGAAGAATCCTTCCCTGGGTTTTAAAATGCACATATCTGTTGTGCTGTTTTCTGCTCCTGAGGTGTTTTGGGGCCATGTGGCAGGGGCCTAATGCACACTATAGGTGTCCTGCATTTTTCCGTGAAGATAATTAACTCAAATTCTCTAGACCCCACAGAGCAGATCAGAGAGAAATACTGAATCCTGATGAAAGCATGGGAGCTCGGCGATTCTTCCTTTGTTTTCGCACAGTCATTACTGTTTATTTCATTTCCTATAAACGAAATCAAAGGGCCTAATAAAGCTGTGCCAATTAATCGAGCGAGAAACTAATCCAAACGATTTAAGGGTGAAATCCAAGAGCTGGACTCTGAAGATATCCCTCTTTACTGGAGTTTTATTGTTGCTGGTTTAATTGGTTTTGGGATAAAACCTGCTGTGTGAGAATGTATTTGAGAATAATCACTGATGGGAGGAATCAGCGTGAACATTCATTATTTATTATGTAAGCTTATATAGACGTGATTTATCTCCCAATTTAATAACTCTATATATTATTAATAGATAATAAATCCAGATAACTGAAAATGACATCGTTATAGTTTCCTATTTATGAGGCATGAAGCCAGCCAATTTATTCAAGAGTTATGTCTTTTTTCATCTGTGTCACCAACAGCATCCTAGTTTATTTTGTGTAATGAAAACTTCATTTTTACTCAAGATTTATGTGTTTTGTCTCAGTTAATGAAGTGTTGTGTTTGAGGGAGATGATATTTTCGTAGTGATAAATCTGTTTGAATTGTTATTAGATGAATATACGGGCTGAATGTTAATTTTGGCTGTCATCTTCTGTTTACGTGGATGTGGTAGTAATTTCAGTGTGTAAAATATCTATCGAACAGCAGGGGGCGCGCTTGGATCATTTACACGTCCGTGCTACGACTAGTTAAAGAAATATGGTGGACATTACAATGGATATACTTACAGTTTGGCACAATATTAAAAAGATTAACAAACGAGAGTGTCTTAAATTAAAGAATAAATATCAGAACATACAATAGGACTGGTCTATTTATGTACTTTTAAACCGCCACAACTGGAAAGTTGCATTGGCTCGTTGTAAAACTTACAGCACAATTTATTTCATGTTGATATGTTTCAGATCTCCAGAAGTTCCTTCAAGAAATGTACCAGAGTGTTCCTAAAACCTGCTGTACATCTGATAAACAACTCACATCTGCTCCAGACAGGTAAACTAGCAACTACTGTTGTAAGACTGTACTATATTTGGGGAGAACAGTCACATATGTTCTTCTGTGTGTATGGTATTCCCTATAAACACCAAATGTTCCCACAAGTATAGTAATACCAGAAAATGTTGACTTTGTTAGGACATTTCTTTGGTCCCTTATGAGGCAACAAGCTTAGAAATCATATAGAATTAAGTGTTTTGAAAATCTGAAATAGCAGAAAGTTTTGTGTGAGAAGCAGGGTAAGGGGATAGAAAATACAGTTTGTACAGTATAAGAACTGTTGTGTCTATAAAATGTCCACAAAAAATGGAAACCAGCGTACAGTTAAAGTCAAACGTTTACATACACCTTGCAGAATCTGCAAAATGTAAATTATTTTACCAAAATAAGAGGCATCATTCAAATGCATGTTATTTTTTATTTAGTACTGACTTGATTTCACATAAAAGAAGTTTACATATAGTTCACAAGAGAAAATAATAGTTGAATTTATAAAAATGACTTTAGCTAAATGATCCACAGATGTTTTTTTAGTGATCGTTGTTCATGAATCCCTTGTTTGTCCTGAACAGTTAAACTGCCTGCTGTTCTTCAGAAAAATGATTTGGTTTTGCAGCATTTTTGTGTATTTGAAACCTTTCCAGCAATGACTGTATGATTTTGAGGTCCGTCTTTTCACACTGAGGACAACTGAGGGATTCATGCAACTATTACAGAAGATTCAAACGCTCACTGATGCTTCAAAAGGATGCATTAAGAGCCAAATTGAAGATCAGGGTAAATTTAACTTATTTTATCTTCTGGGAAACATGTAAGTATCTTATGTAGCTTCTGAAAGGCAGAACTAAATAAAGAAATATGATATTTAAGCAAAAAAAGAAAAACGTACACATCTTCATTCTGTTTCAAAAGTTTTCACCCCGGCTCTTAAAGCATGGTTTTCCCTTCTGGATTATTTTGCTTGTTCTAAGCAAAAACTCACTTCATTTTGACTTTTTTTTTTTTTTTTTTTTGTGTGTGTGTGAAAAGATCATTTTAAATTTTACTTCTCTAGGTAATCCCTCTTGATTTAAAAACACAAGACAATAAATCTAAGTAAGAAAAGTATTTTTTTGCAGTGTAGTTGTATATGAGTCCCTTAGTTGTTCTCAGTGTGAAAAGATGGGTCTCAAAATCATACAATCATTGTTGGAAAGGGTTCAAATACACAAAAATGATGAAAAACCAACTATTATTTTCTCTTGTGGACTACACATAAATGTCTTTTATGTGGAAAAACCTTATTCCGGTAAGTACTAAATAAAATAATAATAATATGCATCCCTCTTATTTTGGTAAAATAATTAACATTTTGCAGATTCTGCAAGGTACGTAAAGTTTTGACTTCAACTCTATGTGTATGGATTTGTAGCTTTTTTGTATATCGTTGGTTATCAGATCATTTGATTGTTATGTGAGAATGTGATGACCAATCTGATTGCTGTGATCCATTTATTGCTGGATTTCATGTGACCAATTGTCTCCTTTATGTTACAGTGATATGTCAATCAAAGTCCAACCTGAGAGCGAGACACAGCCAAACACAGCTGGAGAAAAGACAGTGTCTCAGAGAGTGAAGAGGTATATCTGCTGTTCCCAGAATTGCTGTGTTAGGAATTACTAAAATGATCATCAGGTCATTTTAGGTCATTTGTGAAAGCATGGAAACAACTCTTTAATACTCATCAAGGCTGCATTTGAATAAATAAAAAAAAAATACAGTGTGTCATACTGTGAAATATTTTTACAAATTAATCTGATTTCTATTTTAATATATTGTAAAGTTTTATTTATTCCTGTGATGGCAAAGCTGAACATTCAGAAGTCATTCAGCAAGATGCTGCTCATTGAATATTACTTATCAATTATAAAAACATTGAAAATAAGAACAGCACTGAAAATAAATACACTTTACTTAACTTTACTGTCACTTTTGACCAATTTAGTGCATCCTTGCTAAATAAAAGAGACAAAATTGAAAAAAAAATGACATTACTGCTTATCAAGATAATATTTTGTTCATAAAAAGCAGTGACGCTTTGCACATAAAAGTGTAGCTGTAGACTTAGGCAGATTACACATGAACTTATCTGTTACTTACGTAATATTACTTAATCCTTCCAAACAATGTGTTGCTTTGTAACTCGCATATCAAGGACTAGTACACAGCTTTAGGCCTTTTGCATTGACCTTTACTTTAAACTCCACCTACCATAGTAAGCTATAGATTACAGACAGTTTGTGGGAAGTAAACAGCATGGTTCATTGTGCAACAGCCTTCGTCTCTCATGCCTTGTCCTAGCTGTTGTGCAAAAGCGTGCAGGCAGGGTGTAGTCCCATCTGAAAATGCTCCATAGATTTACTGTTCCATCCCAATGTTGTCTTACCGTCTGATGCACCGCTGTATGTCCCTCACATGTGTACTGCTCATGTAAAGGCATCTTTGTTGTGTACACAAAGAAATCACTATTATATTTCTTTTTATTGCTCTCTTGTGTTTTATTAGTTCCCCTGCCAGAAGCTTAGCCACTAACCAACTCATCCACAAGACAGAAGCCATGTTGAGTGGGAAAATGGCATCTTTTGCAGACAAAGCAGAAGAGTTAACATTTAAGTTATCTGATGCTCTCGACCGCTGTGCCAAGTGAGTTATTTTTTCCACCACACTGGGAAATAAGGAATCTTTTTAATTATACACTACCAGTCAAAGGTTTTTTTTTTCTTTAAAAAGTCTCTTCTGCTCACCAAGCCTGCATTTTTTTGATCAAAAGTACAGCAAAAACAATTTTTGAGAAATGTTTACTATTTAAAATAACTGTTTTCTATTTGAATATATTTTTAAAATGTAATTTATTCCTGTGATTTCAAAGCTAAATGTTCAGCATCACTACTCTAGTCTTCAGAGTTTCATGATCCTTCAGAAATAATTCTAATATGCTCATTTGCTGTTCATTTTATTATTATTATTATAAATATTTGAAAAAATAAATATTTTGAGTATATTTTTTCAGGATTCTTTGATGAATAGAAAGAACAGCATTTATCTCAAATAAAAAGCTTTAGTAACATTATACACTGTGCCATTGAAAAGCTCGCGGTCAGTAAGATTTGTATTGTTTTCAGCAAGAATGCTTCAAATTTATCAAAAGTGATGATAATAATGTATAATGTTATAAAAGATTTCTATTTTAGATCAACGCTGTTCTTCTGGACTTTCTGTTCATCAAAGAAACATGAAAAAATTCTACTCAGCTGTGTTCAACATAATAATAATAAATGTTTTTTATCAGTAATTCAGAATATTAGAATCATTTCTGAAGGATCATGTGACTGAAGTAATGATGCTAAAAATTCAGCTTTGAAATCAGAGGAATAAATAACATTTGAAATTGTATTAAAAAAGAAAACAGTTATTTTAAATAGTCAAAATATTTCTGTTTTTGCTCTACTTTGGATCAAATAAATGCGAGCTTGGTAAGCAGAAGAGACTTCTTTCAAAAAAAAAACATTAAAAATCTTACTGTTTAAAAATATATGACTGGTAGTGTATATCACACTTTTCATTAAGTTTAACTACTAAAATAATTTAAAAAATAGTATCAATAACAAATAAAATTACAAAAACACACCACCAATTACTTACTTTAAATTGAAAACAGAAAATACCAAATAAAAAAACTATTAAAAAACCTATATATATATATATATATATATATATATATAAAACATCAACCCCAAATACTATATCTGCTTAAAAAAATCTAAATAAAACAAGAAAACCTCTTACAGTATCTCAGCTATAATAATGTGAAACATGTGAATATCTCTCCATTTATTTATTTATTTTTCTCTCTTACTGTTGCTCTTGCTAGGAAGAGATGGGAATTTGGTGTCCAGAGATACCGGTCTCTTTGTAACATGCTGTCCCATGGACGAATCCGTTCTGCTGTGACCTCCAAAACCTCTGTGATCTCTCCAAGACCACCAGATTCAAACATCCCTGACAACACTGAGGATCCATACAGCACTCAGTGGTGCGTGTATGTTCAGTGAATGTTTAATGGTCTGCGTCACTTCCAGTCCTCCAGAGAACACGGATGCAAAACCACTTAATGTGCTGTGTGTGTGCGTGTGTGTTTGGCAAATATTAACGTTAATGACCCTACAGGATACTTGCAGGTGCAAGAGCATGTGTGTGTATATGCATTCAACATTGCTGTTTATATAACATCACACTAACACAGTTCTTGTGTGTGTGTGTGTGTGTGTGTGTGTGTGTGTGTGTGTGTGTGTGTGTGTGTGTGTGTGTGTGTGTGTGTGTGTGTGTGTGTGTGTGTGTGTGTGTGTGTGTCTAATGAAGGCTCTCTGCGTTGCTCAGTAATCTGGCCCCCATCAAACACTCAGACAGAAGGGTGGCATGCTTGTTGGAGAAGCTGAGTCGATTTACAGAAGGCCAAAGGCTGCAACTTCACCCACACAACTTCCTGAGGATCTTAAACTCCCTCCAGCCGTGGGAGCTCTGCTGTCCCGATCTGTGTGTGGCTATAGAGGTACTGACTCAGTTCACCCAAAAAGGAAAATTCTGTCATTAATTACTCACACTATTGTTCCAAACCAGTAAGACCTTCGTTCATCTTCGGAAATTAATTGAGATATTTTTGATGAAGTCTGAAAGCTTTTTGACCCTGCATAGACAGCAATGCAACTGACACGTTCAAGGCCCAGAAAGGTAGTAAGGACATCATTAAAATAGTCCATGTGACATCAGTGGTTTAACCGTAATTTTATAAAGCTACAAGAATAAATTTTGTGCCAAAATAAACCAAAATAATGACTTCATTTAACAATTTCTTCTCTTTTGTATCTGACAGATTCCTTTTTAGATCAGCATGGCCGTGTATTTGGCTTTTATCAGTGTGATAATGATCTTGTCAGAGATAAATACGTCAAATAATTTTTATGAGGTGTTATCATCAGCTTGCTTCAAAAGTATTAAGCCGTCTAGCATACAAACAAACCCTACTTAGTGACTGCATCACTGATTTTACCATCTTCCAATGGCATGCTGTTTTATGCCATTTTCTTGATTTTTTTTTTTTTTTTTTCACCATAATATGTTTATAATTATTTAGGTTTTAGATTTCAGGTGTCTCAGCTTCCTTCTAATTGTAACTGCCAAAATGTTGCTGACCCCCTCGAATCATGTCCAGACAGGATGCCGGCAACAACCAGCCATTTGAGCCATATAATGACGGATTATCCAGTGTGTAATAAGCTATTGTCAGGAACTGGGAGGATAGGGTGCTAGCGGCTGGTCATTACGAGAAGTGCTCTTTTATCTTTCTCTCTGTGTGTCTCTCTTTCTCCCTGTCATTTGCAGATAGTGAGGCTGAATGTGGTAAAGATGCCCAAAGCAGAGTACGACTCGTGGTTATACAGCAGAGTCAACCAATCACAGACCACCAAGAGTGCAACACATAACCTGTAATTCACTCTCTCTTTTGTCTTTTTGTATTTTTTTTTAAAGCAGTCAGGTGATCTAAGTAATATGTTACCCAAAATCAAGAGTAAAAATAAGAAATATGTTAACATAATATTATAATATAGAAATATAAGATACAGTTGAAGTCAAACTTTTACATACACTTTGCAGAATCTGCTAAATGTTAATTGTTTTACTGAAATAAGAGGGATCGTGCAAAGTAAGTAATTTTTTTTAGTACTGACCTGAATAAATTTTCACACAAAAGTCGTTTACATATAGTCCACAAGAGAAAATAATAGTTGAATTTATAAAAATTACCCCGTTCAAAAGTTTACATACACTTGATTCTTAATACTGTGCTGTTAGTTGAATGATCCACAGCTGTTTTTTGTTTAGTGGTAGTTTTTTATGAGTCCCTTGTTTGTCCTGAACAGTTAAACTGTCCACTGTTCTTTAGAGAAATCCTTTAGGTCCCACAAATTCTTTGGATTTTTAACATTTTTGTGTATTTGAACCCTGTTCAAACAATGACTGTATGATTTTGAGATCCATCTTTTCACACTGAGGATGGCAGAGGGACTCATATGCAACTATTACAGAAGGTTTAAGCGTTCACTGATGCTTCAGAATAAAACATAATGCATTAAGAGATGGGGGGGGGGGGGGTGTATTTGAAGATCAGGGTAAATTTAACTTATTTTGTCTTCTAGGAAAAATGCAAGTATATTCTCTAGTTCTGAAGAGTAGTACTAAATGAAAGAAATGTGATATTTAGGCAAAATAAGAAAAATGTACACATCTTCATTCTGTTCAAAAGTTTTCACCCCTGATCTTGGTGCATCGTGTTTCCTTATGAAGCATCAGTGAGCGTTTGAATCTTCTGTAATAGTTGCATATGAGTCCCTCAGTTGTCCTCAGTGTGAAAAGATGGATCTCAAAATCATACAGTCATTGTTGGAAACGGTTCAAATAAATGCTGCAAAACTAAAGAATTTGTGGGACCTGAAGGATTTTTCTGAAGAACAACAGGCAGGACAAACAATGGACTCATGAACAACAATCACTAAACAAAACCAAAAAAAACAGCTGTGGATCATTTAGGTAACAACACAGTGACTTCAACTGTGTGTAAAGTATATTATATTGCCTTTCTTATAGTAAAATGTGATAATAGTATATAGTAAAATATTACATTTACATTTATTTATGCAGCAGAAAATTGTTTTTGTACTTTTTGCATTGACATTATTTTAATAACTGTTCACTTCATTTAGTTACATATCAACAATTTGTTATATTATTTTTTTCCCTTTTCTTTTACAGTTGTAAAATGACATTTTAAATTCTATTAAAAGTGCTCTCAATTTTATTTAATAATCATTTTATTTTATTTATCATAATTTCATTGATTAATAATTATTACATTTTAATTACTGAATAAGTTTATTATTAATTATTAAGTAGATTCACTATGCAGTAATAAAAATCACACTGTCTGGACAAGAAAAAAATAAAGATAATACAACAAATTCGGTCTGATTTATGAATATTTCAGGCTTCAATAATTCAGAAACAATGTCACAATGCAAATCTTGGTGGTACAGAAAATTGTTATGCTGATTTATTACTTTTATTATCAATGTTGGAAACAGTTGTGCTTCTTAATATTTTTTGGAACCTGTGATTCTTTTTTCAGGATTCTTTGATTAATAAGAAGTTAAAAAGAACAGCATTTATTGAAAATCTTTTCTAATATAAATCTTTAAGACTGGAATAATAATGCCGAAAATTCAGCCTTGCATCACAGGAATAAAATACATTTTCAAATATATTCACAAAGAAAACAGTTATTTAACATTAAAATAAATAAAAAAAAATTTTTAAATCTGGATTTTTTTTATTTAAATAAATGCACTCTTGATGAAATATGTCAGGCTGTGAACTTCATGTCCGTTTTTATGAATTTCTATCAATATCTTCAAAATATTACACATCTCATTTCACAATATTTTAGTGTTGTTGTGCACGGGTTTCATGTTCTGTCACTTTTCTGTTTGTTCCAAAGCACATTTGGAGTATATCTCAAGGGGTAATAAACTTTCTGAGTCATTCCTGTAAGAGTTATTTTACTGGCACTACTGAAAATAAACCTTCAGTCACCCATGGCAGACATCCATGTGTTTCTTCTATCGGTTAAAGCGCTTCGCCAACACAAACAGCACTAATCCATCTCTACATACTCATCCCACTCAGTTCATGTTCCTCATCAATATTAAAAAAAAGTCATGCTGAGTAGGGCCAAATATTATGACAGTTTAAAAAAGTTAGGAATATGTCATTGGAACTTTTTTTGGTTTCATTCTTTCTGGCACTATTTAACAAATAAACCACTTCTGATAATCTTGTCATGCTTATCGCGTCATGACCCGTGTGTGTGTCCTTTTAAAATCAGCCAAGTTTTAGGTATAAAGCAGAATTTCTTATCCACCCTGATAAGCTATCCTGTTTTTCCTCTGTTGAGAGAAACTCTGGGGACAAAGTTCAACCAGGGGGGTGATGGGTAAAGCAAGGGGAGGTGTGCTGTTTTCCAGACATTTCTAGAATGCCTCAGCGTCTGTGTCCGGGACACATCTCCGCCTCTTTCAGGATTGCAGGATTTCTGTGGATTGCATTATACTTTTCCTTTTCACAAACACGTTAGTTGTTGCATTATCTTTGTTATTCCAAAGGGATGCAACAATTTAGCAATTTTTGTAAGATTGTGTTTTCAAATTAACCAGATTGAGCAACATAAGAGATAGTGTGTGTGTGTGTGTGTGTGTGTGTGTGTGTGTGTGTGTGTGTGTGTGTGTGTACCTGGTATTCATCACATTGTGGGGACCAAATGTCCCCACAAGGATAGGAATACCAGTAGATTTTGACCTTGTGGGGACATTTCTCAGGTCCCCATGAGGAAACAGGCTTATAAATCATACACAATGAGTTTTTTTGATGAAGTAAAAGTGTGCACAATCTCCTGTGAGGGCTAGGTTTAGGTGTAGGGTAGGTAGGGGTGATAGAAAGTACGGTTTGTACAGTATGAAAACCATTACGCCTATGGAATGTCCCCACAAAACATGTAAACCCAACATGTGTGTGTGTGTGTGTGTGTGTGTGTGTGTGTGTGTGTGTGTGTGTGTGTGTGTGTGTGTGTGTGTGTGTGTGTGTGTGTGCGTATGTGGGCGCTCATCTACACGATTGTTTGTCTGCATGAGTGCCGAGAAGTGAAGTCTGTCCTTGTGCTCTACCACAGTTTTGTTTCTTTTGAAGGAAAATTCCATATTTACTCTTCAATTACCAGCAGCTCCCTCCAAATATAAACCGGATGGAAAGTTGACCTGACATTATCTGCAGTCACATGATATAATGAACTTTAAACCTGGAACATCTTTTTCATTTACTAAAAAATAAAAATAAAAATCTAAAAGAATTCTAATGTTTCTTGAGAACCAAATCAGCATACATTCTCATTCAGAATAAAATACATTTTAAAATAAATTAAAATAAAAAGCAGCTATTTTAAATAATATTACTTTTCACTGTGTTTCTGATCAAATAAGTGCAGTCTTTGCGAGCATAACAAAGGGGGAAAAAATCCTTCAAAAGGACTTGGTAACTATCTAAATTAAAAATACACAACCAGTCAAAAGTTTTTTATGTTTTTAAAGAAGTCTGTTCTGCTTACTAAGCCTGCATTTAATTGATCCTAAGTACAGCTAAAAGAGTACAAATTTTAAATGTTGTTACTATTTAAAATAATTGCTTTGATATCAATAATATTATGTTTTAAAATGTAATGTGTAATGTAATTTTAGCATCATTACTCCAGTCACATAATCCTTCAGAAATCATTGAAATATTCTAATTTGTTGCTCAAATATTTATTAATATTTTATAATTATTTCATAAATATTTATTATGCTGCGTAGAATTTTCTTCAGGTTCCTTTGATGAATAGAAAGTTCAGAAGGACAGCATTGATCTGAAATAGAAATTATAAATGTCTTTCAGTTTAAAGCATCCTTGCTAAATAAAAGTATTAATTTCAATCATTTATTTCCCCCCAAAAAACAAAATTATACTGGCTCCAAGCTTTATATAGTGTATAATGTTACAAAAGCTTTTTATTTCAGATAAATGCTGATCTTTACAATTTTCTGTTCATCAAATAATCCTGAAAAAATGTACTGTTTTAAATATTGCTAATAATAATAAAAAAATGTTTCTTGAACAGCAAATCAGCATATTAGAATGATTTCTGAAGGATCATGTGACACTGAAGACTGGAGTAAGATGCTGGCAATTTAGTTTTGATCACAGGAATAAATTACATTTTGAAATATTTTTTAAAAAGAAAACAGTTATTTTAAATAGTAAAAACATTTCAAAATTTTACTGTTTTTGATTAACTTTGGATCAAATAAATACAGACTTGGTAAGCAGAAGAAACATGAAAAATCTAATTAAAATCTTACTGTTCAAAAACTTTTGATTTAGATTGAATTAGATTTTTTATATATATATATATATATATTTTATTTAAGGTAGTGCTTATTTGAAACAAAAACAAAAATATAGTTTAAACAAAATGATTGTTATTACTGTAAAAAAAACAAAATATTTAATATAATTTTAATATACTACCATTATCATTTTTACTTCAATCTAGTACATTTATCATGTGGCTCCTTTCGAATAAAAAATTATTTTAGATTTCTAATAGGAACCCGCATTTTAAAAATAAATATATAAATAAAACATAAAAGTTTTAGGAATCTATGTACGTTATTGGAAAAGCCTGTCAGGCAGCATTTCTGCAAAAGTCGTTATGACACAATGAGTGTGTTCTGTGTACACTGTGATGGTCTTGACCTCTCTGATGGTGTCATGTGTCACAGCGGTGATGTAAACATGACATCAGTGAGGTCACTTTGACCTGACCCTTGGATCAGCCCTTAGGACCCAATACTGAAATACAGAACTGGAGCTTAAATTGAATAAGTGACTGTATATATACATTAACACATTGTATGACATTTTTATTGGCCTTTCATAGGCATCAGGTGTTAAAATATGACTTCAAAGTCCATCTTGTCTCAAACAAGTCTACACAGGAGACAATGTGTCAGTTTAATGAGCGTTTTTTTTTTTTTCTTGTATGAATAATACCACGCATTAACCGCAGTGAGTAGAGACGTCAAGAGCACAGGAAACTAAACCTCACCAAAAATGTATTTGACTTTCTGTGTAAAGCATAAAATCGGAGATGGTTTTGTTTCAGTCTGAGCTTGTGTGGTTTTCTTGGTGACCATTTGGTGTCTGCATATCTTTATTTGATGTTCAATTTCAAACAGAGATAATCACAGTTTGTCCTTCTGGTAGATTAAGGAAGTTTATTCATGCATGCCCCAACTAGAAAACCTGGTTTTTAATCTTTACTGGAAAACTTGTATAATTAATTCTTCCTGCTTCCTTCAGTTCTGTAGTGCTGCAATCTACGGTAAAATACCGAATGCACACCTTAACTAACCTAAAAGTGAATTTGAATTTTCAGATGAATAAACAAAATTTGTATGTCTAGTCCTGTATGGCGCATATAAATATCTATAAATATTAGAACAATTAGTATCAGTAAAAAAGGGGCAAAATAGCAAGATAAATTTGATTTCAGTGTCATATTCAGGGTTGCCAGGTCATATCATTGACAAAAACAATATTTTAAATGTTTAAAAAAGAAATCTGTGCTGTGATGAATAAATTCCATAGGAATAACATTTATTTGAAATATACTTTTTAAACAATCTGAAAGTGTTTTAGATAAATTATCTGTCATTTTAGATCTAATACTTTTAAATAATTAATTATATACTTTCTAACAATGTGAAAGTGTTTTAGATAGATCTAAAACGACAGATAATTTAATACTGCAGATACACTGTGTTGCTTGTAAATACACTATTGTTATCACAACCACAGTTGGCATGTATGTTTACATAAAAATGTCAACTGTTGCCCTCAACCATGAAACAAAAAATTTACTTTGGGTGTGAAAAACACTGATTTGGCAACCCTGGTCTTGTCTTATCTTCCTGGGCATTGACTGTTGGCTAGTGAGTACTACAGCTTGTGGTTGTGTGAACTTTGACCTTCTCTTAAATGTTTTAATAGTGAATGAATATACACGGTTTAGTTTAAATAAAATTTGAACAAATGTCTTTATTAGTTATCCAAGCTGATTAAAGACTCAAAATCATTGCATAGCTTGCTATTGTTGTCTAGGCATGATGCAACCTCATGCTCTTTCTGCAGGGATGTAGTTGTGTTGTGGCGATAATGTCTGATTTGATGATATGAGCTGTCACATGTTCAGGAAGTGAAACTATGGCAAGAGCAGAATGTGGTTTAATCAGTCTTTACCTCTCTCAGTTAATACCGACTAAACGGCATGCTGCCTCAACCATGAAATGGAAGGTGTAATTGTTAAATTAGCAGCTAAAAGATAACAATTCAATCCCAAAAGAGATCAAGATGAACACCTTATGAGGGTTGCTCCAGAGAGACTATGCTTGGCATTTGTACACCACTGACAGGCCCAAATGGATTCTAAACAGAATTCTGTGTGTTGATTGTGGGGCAGCATTTGTAGAGTTCATTGTAGTGCTTTTACTCTTAGCAAACAAACGTGTAAAACACAGGGATTGTGTATGGATGTGTACAGAAATGGCATGTCTTTAATTCTGTGGGAATTAAGTATTTTAACGTAATTCTGTAAGTGCAGTATTCATGTATTTGGCTTCAGCAGTTAGCAAGTAATAAAGAAGTGCATTTTTGTATCTCTTTACTCGCTCTAGTGATTAAAAACAAAGACAATATAAAATAATAATCTGATACAGAATACTGATCGTGATTTTTCCGCTCAAGTTAAAATTTTTGGAACTTGTGGAAGATGTGATTTTGCATCGCCTGTTGCAAATGTGTGTCTATTCATGTCTTTGCATTGACTTTGTCTGTAATGTACTCACACAAATAATTAAATTCACTTTTGGTGTGAGCACACCATATGTGACGAAACAGCTCAAGTAACAAAAAGGGGTTTTAACTGTTTTTTTCTTGCATGGTTTTTCTCTGTACTTTCTTAAATAATCTGGTTTTCATTAAATGATTTTAACTGGATTTAATTGGTTTTTAGCTGTTTTTTTTACTAAATCAGCTGTTTTTAGCTGTTTTTTACTAAATTAACTTTTAGCTGGCCTTTTTTTTAAACAGCTGCTTTTAGCTGGGTTTAGCTATAGTTTTCGCTAAATGGACTGGTTTTAGCTGGTTTTTAGCTGTTTTTCAGCAGTTTTTTTCTATAATTAAAGCTTTTCAAACTACTTCAAACTTTCTGGCTAGGCTTTTCCAACTTAAAGTTTGTCTACAAACTTTTCAGTCTAGTTCAGGGTTATTATAGTTAACAAACAATTACCTTTTTTTTTACTTTAAATAATATAAATTGTAACTGAAATTTAAAAAATCATCTAGCAACTTTTTTTAGTTTAACTTGATGTACTAAAATAATAATAAAAACTATTTTAAAAAATAAACATGACAAAACACAACTAAATTACTAAACCTAACAAAATTAAAACGTAAAATAATAAACATTAATTCAAAATATTAATAAAAATAATAAAATATAATTATAATAATAATTATAAAGAAATATTATATATATATTATAAATAAATAATATAAATATATAAATACTGATTATTTATTATATATAAATACTGATTATTTTTGTTCACAACATACAGCCTAAATCACAAAATTCATATTATATTTTGTGTTGTTTTTTTTTCTGGAGTGCTCTTCTTCTATCACCCTTTTTTTTGCGCATTGAAATGCCAAATTTTGAATAAAATTCCCTTAATTTGCAAAAAAGTTTTTACACTTGCTTGAGGTTTTTTTGATGTGCGAAAAAGAGTTAATGTGAAGAATTGGAGATGAAAAGGCATTTGCCAAAAATTCCACCTTGCACACCAAAAAAGTCATGTGACTTTGCGCTATATGCGACAGCATAACCTGACTAACCAGCGGACTAATCTCATTGCACAGCATCGTTTAAGTATTTCTGTATAACTGCCTCTCAGTGTCTGCTCGCTCCAAGGTGCAAGTAATTTATTATAAATGAAAATTATTATATTCAGTGACTTCTCCTACTTTTCTTAATGATATATAGTGCCGGTTTATCAGGAAATGCTGATTTTGTTCTCTTTGACACTGATGGAAACTGAGCTTATTGGCAAACGTTACAAGATATTCCAAGTTGAATTTGCAACTTTGGATGGAAACCCGGCTAGTGTGAAATAGACTCTGAATATTATCACATGTATGGCTCAGGTGATATACACAAAAATATTTTCAGAACTAAGTACTCTCGAAGGCAAGATGGCAGATGGTTTCATGTGCAGGTCAAGCAGCTGCCATTGAGGCAAAGGTGAATGGTGATGTTCACGGATAGCTTTTACCAGTTATTTTATAACTCTGTCAGCCTAACCATAAGTTGTCCTGGTGTTTTTTTAAGTGTCTCCTAAATAAGTAACCACCAATTAGCCAAATAGCAGGGTAGGTATGTTTGCCGTTAGTTTTCATGTGGGTTTTATAATACTGGTGCATTGTTGCATAACTTTATTAAGACATTCTGAAATAAAATAGAACACTTAGAACTAATATGTGACCCTGGACCACAAAACCAGTCTTAAGTCGCTGGGGTATATTTGTAGCAATAGCCAAAAATACATTGTATGGGTCAAAATTATTGATTTTTATTTTATGCCAAAAATCATTAGGAAATTAAATAAAGATGATGTTCCATGAAGATTTTTTGAAAAATTCATACTATAAATATATCAAAATGTAATTTTTGATTAATAATATGCATTGTTAAGAACTTAATTTGGAGAACTTTAAAGGTGATTTTCTCAGTATTTTGATTTTTTGCACCCTTAGATTCCAGATTTTCAAATAGATGTATCTCGGCCAAATATTGTCCTATCCTAACAAACCAGACATCAATAGAAAGCTTATTTATTGAGCTTTCATGAGATGTATACATCTCAGTTTTGTAAAATTTAACCTTATGACTGGTTTTGTGGTCCAGGGTCATAGTCTTTGTTTCTGAGAACACAGAAAGCATGAGTTAAGAAATATAGGAAATGAGTGTAGGTTTCCAGTGAATGGAGAGTGAGACAAAGCTGTCTTGTCTCGGTTATGCTTCCTGTTTTGGTCATCTCGTTGGTCATGCCGACGTGGATGGTGTTGACACCTTCCCCCACACTCACACTTACTCATATACACACACACACATACTAATTTTACACCAAGTCTGTTTTAAGAGGGCACATGTGGACATTGTAGAAAGGCAGTTTACAAGTACAGATACACTTGAAAGGTTCTTTATTGGCATCAGTGGTTCTGTGAAGAATCTTGAACATCCATGGAACATTTAAAATGTAGAAAAGGTTCTTTACAGCCAAAAAAGTTTTTTGGGATTTTTAAAATGTTCTTTAAAATGGTTCTTTTAGGAACAAGGTTCATTGCGAAGCCAAAAATGGTTCTTCTATGGCAGGGGTCCCCAAACTAAGGCCCGGGGGCCGAATGCGGCTCGCCCCCACATTTGGACCGGCCCTCTGAACAATGCCAGAGACATATTTTGAAAATGTAATTTTAAATATGTTTTCCTTATATCATGTCGGTATTTGATAATAAAGGTTGGCTTTCAAGCAAAAATTTCCCTTAGTTATTAACATAGCCTGATTATTTGCTAAATTCACCAACAGAATGGTACATTCAACGTAATGTGTCATCGCGATTGAACAGGTGATGTGCGAGCCAGCTAGAAAAATCAGAGCGATGACAAAATGACTCAATAGCATTTGAGGTGAAACTAGCACTGCTTATGGGACAAGTGCAAAAGCAAGACTTCACTCATCTCCCAGTTACCCAAAGTTTTTCAGCTGAGAACCAGTTGAAAAGTCAGTTGAAGCGCTGAAAATGCTGAAGGCGGAATTTAACGTTCGATTCAAAAAACACAGTGGACCAACACCAGTGGATGACATTGCACCCCAAATCATCACAGACTGTGGAAACTTAACACTGGACTTCAAGCAACTTGAGCTATGAGCTTCTCCACCCTTCCTCCAGACTCTAGGACCTTGATTTCCAAATAAAATACAAAACTTGCTCTCATCTGAAAAGAGGACTTTGGAGCACTGGGGAACAGTCCATTTCTTCTTCTCCTCTCTCCAGGTATGATGCCTCTGACGTTGTCTGTGGTTCAGGAGTGGCTTAACAAGAGGAATATGACAACTGTAGCTAAATTCCTTGACATGTCTAGGTGTGGTGGCTCTTGATACCTTGACTCCAGCCTCAGTCCATTCCTTGTGAAGTTCACCCAAATTCTTGAATCACTTTTGCTTGACAAGCCTCTCAAGGCTGCGGTCCTCTCGGTTGGTTGTGCATCTTTTTCTTCCACACTTTTTCCTTCCACTCAACTTTCTGTTAACATGCTTGGATGCAGCACTCTGTGAACAGCTTCTTTGGCAATGAATGTTTGTGGCTTATCCTCCTTGTGAAGGGTGTCAATGATTGTCTTCTGGACAACTGTCAGATCAGCAGTCTTCCCCATGATTGTGTAGCCTAGTGAACCAAACTGAGACACCATTTTGACGGCTCAGGAAACCTTTGCAGGTGTTTTGATTAGCTGATTGGCATGGCACCAAATATAATAGTAGTCAGTCTAGCCCATGGAATTTCTTTTATAAACCAACCCGGCCCACCATTAAAGAAAAGAAAATTATGTGGCCCGCTCAGAAAAAAGTTTGGGGACCCCTGTTCTATGGTATCACTGCAAAAACACCCTTTTGAAACTTTTATTTTTTAGAGTGTACTTTTTAGAAAACACATGAAAATTGAATTATAAACTTCTTGGTAATGAAGTTAGCAATCTAGGCCTCATGATTGTTTAGGATGAGAAGGAAAACCAATCCAAGATTTTTGTTTTTGTTTTTTGTCATTGTAAGCTTGTATTTCTAGTCTTGGTGACAGTGAGTCAGCTTGAAACCAAGCGGTACTCACACACCTGTTCAGGAAAAACTGGTGGTGTTCTCTTATATTGCTTCCATGTTTCGTTTGGCTAAACTAATATGTCGTGACAGTTATTCTCCATTCAATTTGGATTACGAAAATTATCCTAATTATTCCTAATTACGTTGGTTAAAGTATAAAATCCTAGTGCTGAGGTAAGATATCAAGTTAGTACTTGTACTGCTATTGATTGATAATTTTGTTTTCATCTAAATGCTTTTATGAAGTTTGGTGTGTGTTGTTTCGGTAAATATAATTGCAGTTTAACCATGAAAACACTCACAAACTCAGAGTGCTTTTCAAAGACTTGAAAAAATAATCTTTGTGAAAGCTGTTGCCCTACTTGACCTTCTGCATCACATGTCTTTTTTCATCTCTCTCTGGGTTGAAAAACTATTCAGCCTGAATGCTTCTCCACAGATGACTTTGATCCATAATGCATCCCAGCATGGTTCCTCCTTCTGATCTGATGCATGTTTTTGCACTGAGACATAAAATGCCATTTGTGTTGATGTCAGACAAGATGAAAGTTTTGAAATTACTTTTCTAAGATGAAAAAATTTCAAATTTCAATTTGCATTTGGTGGACAATAAAAGAACAGAGTTGGGTGGGTTGACTCAGACAGTATGCAAACACCCACTTTCAACACCCTATCATTGTCGTGGTGGGTATTTTAAATACAAAACAAAAAAAAATGTAAAAATATATAAAATGTTGTAGTGTATTTTTCCATTTTCATTATCTAAGCTTCATGTCAGATGGTGGATAGTCCCTGAAACTCACACTGGTGGGATATTTGTGGGTATTTCCCAGTGTCCATCAGCTGCTGGTCTCCTTATAACTGCTGTAACAGTGACTGTAAGATGATAGTTACTGTAGCATTTATCTCAATCACCCAAGGTGATGACAGTGTCATTTTAAGACCTTCTAATTTGAGCCTGTGTTTTAGTACATAGCAAAGTATACAGGCCTTTAAATATATTTTGAGAATTACCAATGAGATCATTTGTATGACCAAACAACTTGTTAATCCATAGACATTGATATAAGTATATAGGCCTATTCTATCTTATATCTTGCTTCTACGATGTCTACTTAAGCTCAGATGAAACAAAAACCCACAATTCACGCCTTCCACTACTGCACCGTCACAAAAGTAACTACGAAATATCAAACGGCTTCAATTTCTCACCTCAGCAAATTTCAGGAACTTCACCCAATGTGACTGACAGGGTGAGACACGATGTACTATAATGTGCTATTGCAAAAATGCAAAGTGCATGAAGGGAAATTCCCTCTTCAATAGACGTTTAGTTAAATATTTTGTTTGTAAGACAAAACCATCACAAACCTGACTTGCATTTTTGGATTGTACAGTACCATTCAACTGTTTGGGCTTAGTAAGATGTTTTTTTTTAAAGAAAATAATACTTTCTACCTGATCTCATGACGAAAACGTACCTGTGGGAACTTTTCTGTGAGACGCGAAATACATACTAATAAGTACATATCACTGCAGTTTCCAGAAATGAACACTAGTAAAACAGCAAGCACTTGTAATGAATTTCAGAAACAGTTATGAACAGTGTTGACCTCCGCCAAGTTACTACCCCACTAGTATTAGTAGGTTTAGGGTTAGGTGTGGGGTAAGGGTTAGGATTAGGCAATCATGTAGTGACACCGGACTTAACAGGCTTGCTTGGTAGCTCAGCCGGCACAGAATTGGACTTAGGATGCAGAATCCTTGGGTACAAATCTCGTGAAAACATGACTCACGATGAAAGAGCTGAAAGATGAGAGATTCAAAAACAAGCTTAAACGGCATGCTTGCGTTTTGTGTTTTTACGTCACATTTGATTTCGTTCCTACTTTTGGGTAAGTTTAGGTGTAGTGCAGATGGTACATTATTTTAAAACGTCACATTTCAACAGACATTTCAAGTCAGTACTCCGGTGACAAGTACAAAACCAACGTCACATAAAACGTACCATATGTATGTTCATCTGTTCTGAAGAAAAAAACTAAAACTTGACATTTCTGTTGGAAACTGCAGTGATATGTACTTATTGGTACATATTTCACGTCTCACTAAATAGCTCCCACGGGTACGTTCTTGTCATGAGATCAGGTTGAATACTTCTATTCAGCAAGGATGCATTAAATTGATAAAAAGTGACATTTATAAAGACAAAGGATTTCTGTTTCAAATAAATGCTGTTCTTTTGAACTTTCAACTCATCAAAGATTTATAATTAAAAATAATGTTTCTTAAAGGAATAGTTGAATAATTACTCACCTTCATGTCGTTCCAAACCCGTAAGACCTTTGTTCATCTTCGTAACACAAATTACAAATTTATTTTTGATGAAATCCAAGAGCTTTCTGACCCTGCATAGACAGGAATGTAACTGAAACTATGGCTGCGTTTACACTTGGGCATTTTCGTTTTAAAACGCATAACTTTAGCTATGGTTACGCCTGTTTACACTACTCCTGTGTTTTTGACCCTCAAAAATGGAAACTTTGCTTAAACTACGCTGCAGACCCCATTTTAATTTGAAAGCTATGGGGTTGCGTTTGAGTGTAAACGGACCAAAACGTAGACCTTTCAACCGCTCCAAACACATCCTCCATCTAAGCAATAGGGAATCTACCTATACAAATCTATGGTTGTACCTGCTTGAATGGCCATATGACACGTTTTCAATTGTATAGTGTAGATGGAGATCGTTTCTGAAATGCAGTGAAAACGCTAGTGTAGACGAAGATTGTTTTCATTTTAAAATGCTATTTTAAAATGAAAACGCACTAGTGAAAACAGGGCTTATTTTACCAATGTCCTTATTGCATTTCTGGGCCTGAAAACATTTCAGTTACATTGAGGCCTGTATTCCAAAGATGAATCAAGGACTTAAGGGTTTGAAATGACATGAGGGTGAATAATTAATGACAGAATTTTTGGATGAACTATCCCTTTTAAGCACCAGATCAGCATATTAGAATGATTTCTAAAAGATCATGTGACAAGACTGGAGTAGTGATGCTGAAAAATCAGCTTTGCTTCACATGAATAAATGACATTTTAAAATATATTAAAATAGACAACAGTTATTTGAAATTCTAATAATATTTCACAATATTGCTGTTTTTATGACATTTTTAATTAAATAAATGCAGCCTTGATGAGCATAAGCAACTTCTTTCAAAAAGTTTACCAACCCCAAACTTTTGAATGGTAGTGTAGGTATTAACAATTATCTACAACAGTAACACTGTTGGTTTAGCAAAAGAGGAAAATCAGGTAGTCCAAACCCGTAACGTAGCTTTGAAGAGTGGCGTCGCCTGGAATTTAAGCCCCTAAAGGGTTTTGGAGAATTGCCCTCCTACCCAGTCTCCACCCTGCACCGGGAAACCAATCTGATTGAATTAGCCTGGGGGATAAAAAGGTGTAATCCATCCTACACCATCCTGTAGACATAATACACTACATTACGCCCTCACTGGCCCGGTTTCGTGACTAAAACTTGGGTAACATTTCAACAGGTTTATTTAGAAATTCTTTGCAAAAAGAACGGAAACATCCATTGCCAACTTACGCACTGACGTTCCTCTGTGAGTAATCAGATAAAAACAAAGCTGTTTTGACATGATGGCTGTGGTGTAATCATTTACTCTGAAAAGCCTATCTTATCACCTCTCGTTTTAGAGAAGTACAGAAAGCAGATGGCAAAGTCCCAAGGGCCATTTGACACGGTACTGGAACTAAAAATACTAAAGATTGTGGTTCTCGACTTCTGTAGAAGTAGTTTACGTGCAAAGCGTATTGAGGTGTTCTAGTTAAAGAGAGTTAACAGCTGTTATCCAGTTCAGATAATGCGTACTTAAAATTATGGTCTTGATGGTGGTTACTTGGTTAGAATATTTATCCTACAAAAGCTATTGAATGGGTTAAAAAAAAATTCACCCTAAAATGGTCATGATGTTGTTCCAAACTTGTTTGGCTTTCTTCTATAGAACAGAAAAGATAATATTCTTGAAATACAATGTAAGTCAATGAGATTCAGTGTTTAAGACTGCACAGACTTCCATTGCATGAATGCAAACATGGGAGCTTTAAAATATCTTCAGTGTAGCGCAGAAGGCAAAACCAGTTTGGAACAATGTAAGGGAAAGTAAAAGGCATTACTTTAAAAATCTGGGGTTAACTATCCCTTTAAAGGAAGCTAAAAAATTTACGGTAAGAGCTTTGGCACATGTTCAAATTCACACCAACACGTTATGCGATGCAGATTTTTTTTTAATGCAATATGATTAAGGAGAGCATTTACAATAAAATTAAGTTCATAAAGCAGACGGATTACATAACAGAAAACTCTGGAAAAGAGTGATAGACAAATAAATAGATCTACAAACAATTAGCCCCCGACCCCTTCCCCAACAAAAATACTGAGTTGCGTTTGAACTGTACAGAATCGCCGCAAGTCTTGCGCACAAACAGGCCTGCGTTATTACAACAGAAGCCTTTAAGCAATGCCTTTGGTCTAAATTGCAAGCGGGGTTACATGCTACTGTCGTACTATCATTATGAAGCACATGATAATCACTCACAATAGAGCAAAGGCAGGCGTGTTTGCAACTGGTTATTGTATGCAACCTTCAGACACTAATCAGCTGGGGGAAGAGTTCAGTCGCAAACATGTCATCCCAAGAGCCCTCAGAGCAGAGAGGGGATGAAATGTTGCTGAAGGGGGAAGGAGACCTCTCGTATCCAGAGTCACTGTACGCATCCGTCAGACACGAAGCCTTCTCGTAGCCGCCGAAGGAAGAGGCGTCAGAGAGGAAATCGTCAACCGCGTCTGGATTCTGATCCACCGCAGGGATGACCACTTCCTCTGGTTCGTCCTTGACAGAGACCGTTTGGTCCTCCACCTCGATTTCTTCATCAACCTCAGAGAAGGCGACCATATCCTCGCTTTTGACTTCGCAAATGCTCTCCTCGCTCACCACCTCAGCGGGTTTGGTGTAGATGTGGTCAAAGTGGATCAGTTCATTAAGGGCCTCCAGCTTAACTGGTGCGGGCCCCAAAGCTGCAGGTGGGGAGGCAGGTACTTGCTCTCCTGCACCTTCAACCAGCACAAGGGGTTCCTGGGGTTCCTGTGCTTCTTGGAGTTCTGTCTTGAGGAAGAGCTCTGGGTCAAGGATGTCCAGAATGCCAAGCAAGAGATCAGACTGCAGGAGAAAAGACCATTCAAAGTGAGACTTCAACATCAAGACTGAACATCTGCAAATTAAAAAGTGCAGGACATTCACCTCAGAGTCTGAAGGGCCAGGGCTGTGAGTATCCATGGTGAAGTCTTCAGATTTGGGGACTGCTGGGCCTGCACCTGCTGCGGAGGCACACGTAGCCTGAGTGCTGCGGACTCAGAAGACCCGGTCACCAAACCCAATTCGCTCACTGCGGACTCCAATACCTGAACCTAGAAGACAATGAGAGGCGTTAGTGGAACTGGGAAGGAAAATAGTTTGCAACTCATGGGTTTTGTTGACAGTGCAACCAAGTTTTTACCTTTTCTTTCTCTTCCAAGGTATCCAACCCCAGTCTCTGTCTTAGTTCCTCATTCTCATTGATGAGATCGCTCGTCTTCTCTAACAACAGCCTGTTCTCAACGTGAAGTTTCTGATTCTGTGGAAAACGTGTTAAAGTTAAATCTTTCCTCTTTAACAACAAAGAAAAAAGTGAGGAAAAATATCCACTATAAGAGTCCAAGTACCTCAAGCTCCAACTCCAAGACTTGCTGCTCCAACTCCCCCATTTTGGCCTTTTTTCTGTCTCTTGCTGTCTGTGCAGCAACTCGGTTCTTTAGTTTCCTAAATGAATAAAACCATAGCTATTAAACATGCACGTTTTGGCTAAACAATAAATATAGAATTTATCTGAGACTTATTTTGTGCTTATAAAATTCATTTTATACATGTCAACATCTGATTGGTTTTGATCCAAATGTTGACATACATATATATATATATATATACACACACATATATATACATATATATATATATATATATATATATATATATATATATATATATATTTCCTTTTTATGAAGCAAACCAATTTTGGCAGGTCAGACAGTTTTGAGGAAATGGCGCATGCGCAGTCAAGTTCCTGCCACGCAGGCAGATGTGGATATATTGATTCAGAGGGGGAGGGACTGACCGGCAAAACCCACTGATCTTGGCTGAGATTCAAATTCTTCCATATGGAAGGGTCAAACTGGTTCGCTTTTTATAATTGTGCTGACATTTACAAAGTATATCGTCTATATTTGAAATGTTTACAACTAACGTAATATTCCTCCACGCATGAAATATTTCGATTGAAACCAACCGAACGGATTAAAAGGCTTATTAAATTAAATCCCAGCTCCGCTCACCTTCGAAGTGCTTTTTCCTCTGGGCTCAGATGTGTGAGTCTCTGCCTTTTGCGCAGTGGTTGTCCAGAGATGGTGGAGTCGGAGTCTGAAGAGGCTTGGCTCGGTATCATGACAGATATGGAACGGCTGTATCCGCCCTGTGTTACGCCGGACGAAGCGCTCTGTTTTCCCGATATTAGGAGGACTTTGTGGGCTCCTCCGGTCCCTGCTGTAACTACGACCATGTTGTATGGTTTTCTGTTTTAGGATCTGTGTAAAGACCCCGTTCTGTATTGTTTAGCGGTGGGAAAACGTCCGAAAAATCTACCTAATTCCCCGTATAATCTTCCCCTTCGGTGTCTGAAAATTGAAGAAGTAGAAACGCTCGGGTTCTTTTTCTACCGTCGTGGTGCGCTCCGATTGGCTGCCGGAAGCACTGACGTATTTGGACGTCAGTCCTTCCTTGGGTTAAAATAGCTGATGTAAGTTTCATGTTTACGCCGTGATCCTTCATACTTATGACATGATTAATATGGAAACATTTTTCAGAAATTCTTCTAATTCAAAAAACAAAAACAAATGTATTTTTAGTTACAGAGTGTGACCTTATTGATTTAATCATGAGTAAATTCCACAAGCAATTTGGGTTAAAGTCATGTAGTGACGCAATAAAGCATTATGTTGGGTTTCATCTTGGTTTTAAATTTTTATCTATTATTTTTTCTTTCTCCGTTTTCTTTTCCCCATCTATACTTTGTAAATCTATTTTGCTTATTGAAAAGAAAAGCAAATTCAGTTAATTGAAACTCACTGTGATGTTTTACATTTTAATGTTTCTGAAAGTACATCCGCCTGTGTCCATATTGATTACATTTGCCTTTTAACGAGGATTGCATTTCTTAACCCGTTCAGTTCATTTGGGAAATTATGTCAAATGGTCAGAAACCCATTGAACCTTGTTTCAAAAGCTGGAGTTAAATGCTACAGCTTTTGTTGCATATTAGTGACCCTGGACCACAAAAACAGTCTTAAGTAGGGAATATTTGTAGCAATAGCCTGAAATACATTGTATGGGTCAAAATAACAATTTTTCTTTAATGCCAAAAACATTATAATATTAAGTAAAGATCATGTTCCATGAAGATATTTTGTAAATGTCCTGCTGTAAATATATCAAAACTTAATTTTTTATTAGTAATATGCATTGCTAAGAACTTCATCTGGACGACTTTAAAGGCAATTTTCTCAATATTTAGATTTTTTCTGCACCCTCAGATTCCAGATTTTCAAATAGTTGTATCTCAGCCAAATATTGTCCTATCCTAACAAACCATATATCAATGGAGCTTATTTATTCAGATGTGTAAATCTCAATTTTAAAATATTGACACTTATGACTGGTTTTGTGGTCCAGGGTCACATTTTTGTTAGGAAAATACTAGAAGTTGCATTGCGTTGTGATTGCATCAGAAAATCTTTCTTTTTTTTAATCCTCTCAGTTCATTAGAAAACAAGATCAAGTGGTTTTTTGAATGAATGTGCATTTTGATCACTGCCATTTGAAGGACACATTAGCTGTTACTGTAACCGGCTCATTAGCAAACATTTACTTGTGTGAAGATGTATAGGTCAAGTCAAAGTAACAGCTGAACAAAGGAGAAACCTCTGAGGGGACTTTCATGTCCTAAAAATCCCTCCTGAGAGTGAAAGAGTAGGCAAAGTGGGTTTCCCTGTTTGGACAGCATAAATTTGCATGAAGTCTATGTTTGGAAAATACTTTTACATAAAATCTGCGTATGGTTCTGATTATGGGAACCCTCGTAGTAAAGATTTCAGAAACTTTCCAAAGATTTATGTAGATTGTACGGTTTTCTTACCACAAATGATTAGGAATTTTCCGAAACATTTTATAAAAGGATTAAATGTTGTATGATCTACATGTGGTCCTCCATAAGCATCCTGTACCAGTGCAGGAATTGTGTATTAAAGGTGTGAGTTGCAGCCTGTTGGAAGAAAATTCTGTCACCTCAACTTCTATGTAGGCTTGTGTGGAGAGCAAACAGCGGCTGTTTGCTTTACACACTGCTAGCCGTTCAATCAACATCGTAAATTTAGATGTAGAATATGCATCTTGCTAAAAAATGTAGGGTATACAGTAGGCCACTAATAAGAGTTTGATATTTTTAAGTATCCAAAAGCATTTTGAAATAACATTCCTTCCCTTTTTCTACGCAGTAGGTACGTCCCCTGACTTGTGTTATAGTATTTAATTTATGATGTAACATGCCTGTAATCTCTGTTTGTAAAGTAGTGGGTGTTTGTAGAGTGAAGGGGAACTGAAACCTTAACTTTTGGACTTGGTTACTTGTTATTTAGCAAATGTCCCCCTTTTAAGCTGCTTATAGTACACTAATCGGAGGGACAGTCCCTATTAGAACAAACTGGAGTTAAGTGCCCCGCTCAAGGACACTAATCACTTATACTGCTAGTGCTGAACTTTGGTTACTGTACCTTGTTTAGGACATTTTTCTGTTCACTTGGTACTTTTTGAAGGAACAAGAATGATGTCTCTGCAAAAGGGCAGCTGTGTATAAAACGAGAACAAAACTGTCACTTCTCCGTCCTGAAAAATCTCAAGGGGGGTCCCCTTGGTTTTCACTCTCGCTGAGCTAATGCATTAGTATTAGTTTTGGTCTACTTCCTGTGAAACACTAACTGTGTTTGAACAGCATGTTTTTGAATGATGAAAAAAAATGTGAGTTGGCAAACTGACTAGAGGATGATGAAACTTAGCAGCAATTCCCGTTATAAGTGACTCTTGACAAAGTTGTTGTGACATTCTGCTACAAAGTTTGGCAATATGCTGTAGGTTAAACTGACTGTTAAAACATATTAGGGGTTAAACTGACCGTTAAAAAGTGCAATGTAGAGTCAGTGGCACCAACGCAATTTGCATTAATTAGCATTACAATTTATTCAGAGAGGCACTTGTGTGCTTGTCTGCTGTTGCAAGTCTAAAAATACGACTGCACTCAGACGGCAGATTTCATGAGAAAACTCTTTCAGGAAATATATTTTATGTATTTTTAGAAAAAGTATGAAACTCCATCCCAGCCATGAAAATGTACAAATGGGATTTTACAAATCAGCCACCAATTCACCAAAACGTAAAATAGTTACAAAGTGACCTGAAAGTGTGTTGCAGATTTTCACAGATTCTCAAGATTTTCAGATCTTACATTTTGTATGTGACCCAGAACCACAAAACATAAGGGTCAATTTTTTAAATTGAAATATATATACAAAATCTGAAAGCTGAATAAATAAGCTTTCCATTACTGTATGGTTTGTTAGGACAATATTTGGCCGAAATACACCTATTTGAAAATCGTGCAAAAAAAAAAAAAAAAATCTACATATTAAGAAAATTGCCTTTAAAGTTTCCAAATGAAATTTTTAGCAATGCCTGTTACTAATCATAAATTAAATTTAAATATATTTATTGTAAGAAATGTACAAATTATCTTCATGGAACATGATCTTTACTTAATATCCTAATGATTTTTGGCATAAAAGAAAAAAACGGTCAGGTCATTTCGACCCATACAATGTATTGTTGGCTACTGCTATAATGGTTTTGTGGTCCAGGGTCACATATATTCATAATGCTTATGAAATTGAAGTGAACAACCTCTGTGTCAGGGTTATCATTACCTAAAACTAAAACCATAAAAATGCAGTTTCATTACTTGAAGTAAACATTAACTGAAATAAAATATTTTTAAATACTTATTTTAGATTTGTTGTCAATCAGTTGTCAAAGCAACATTTTTCATTTCAGTTTAGATTATCTGAAGCTAAATGATATGGACATGTTTAAAAAAACACATCAAAACAACAAAATTACTAATAAAATAAAGAAGGGAAAGGAGGAATTAAAAATATTAACAAAAGCCATAACATACTAAAATAGCACTACTCTGTGTCATGCATCTGTTTATACTAATGAATGAGAGCTATTCAACACTCAAACAATGGTTCACATTGCAACACGACAGAGATTGCTTTATTTATTCGTCAAGCTTTTATGAAAGAAATAGTAAAGCGATTCAAGCTAAAATGATTTCTGATTAGTTTTTGGTATTGTTTCTGAATTGCGCAGGATTTTATTAGTACATCTCTGTGTAGTAAAGTCTAGGGTCAGATTAGGACGATGCAGATAACAGTTCAAGTCGTATGCTTGATTTAAAGTGTTTTTGGCTGATGTTGTGATCACTTGTTGACTTTTGCAGAATCCACAGTGACACTCCGGTTAGGGTGGGGAACGTCTGTGGCATTTTACCTATTGTTGTGTGTGTTGTAGGGATAATGGGGCGTTGAAGGGTCACACCCGTTCACACAAGCACACACAGCTGGTTTACTCCCAAGGTTTGTACGATGTTTGCCCAATCCAAGATCACACTTCCCTGTGTGTGTGTTAACCGCCTGCTGGTTTCCCACCCATTTCACGCAGAGAATACTGGCAAACCTAAATTAATGCTCTCTATAAAGATTTCCTGGTTATTTGTCCCTTTAAAGATTGAGACTTTGCTGTTTAGACACACCTCATTTAAGGTTTTACATTTGCCCTACTGTTCTAAAGCTTGGGATGGTCAAAATACAGTAAAAACAGTAATATTGTAAAATATTGTTACACTTTTGTGTGTGTGTGTGTGTGTGTGTGTGTGTGTGTATTTTAAGGTTGTGATGGCAAAGCTGAATTATCAGCATAATTACTCCAGTCTTCAGGGTCGCACGATCCTTCAGAAATCATTCTAATATGCTGAAACATTTCTTGTTTTATCAATGTTAAAAAGAATTGTGCTGCTTCCCTATTGTTTTATTTTATTTTATTTTTGGAAAATGTAATGAATTTTACAGGACTCTTTGATAATTAGAACATCCAAAAGAACAGCATTTATTTCATATAGAATGCTTGTAATGTTATAAATGTCTAAACTGTAACTTTTTCATTAATTGAATGCATATTTGCTGAATAAAAGTATTAATTTCTTTAAAAAAAAATGGTAGCAAATGTTAGTGTGTATCATAACACATCCTTGTGCTGTTGCACATTTCATGTCTCATTGAAGCAACAGTTGTGTAACCATTTGCGAAACCTCAAAGGTGACACAGCCATGGAAATTATCTCTGATCAAACGGTTTGAGGTAGTGGATGTCTTTTATTTTATGTTTTATCTGGGTACGAGATTATCAGCGTTTGCATGTGTTTTAAATACTGGAAATAGATTAATTCCTTAGAAGAACACTTTTTTGAAGAGTGCTAAACTGTGTTTGGTCTAAACGTGTAGCCATTTTTGAAAAAATCTTGTTAAAACTAATGTTAGAAATATAATATGTACAATAACAGTAAAAAAAATACTGGCAAAAGAACTGGCAGTACTGTCAATACTACTGAGAGACATTTCTGTTAAACCTAAAACTGTGTAAAACAGTGTAAAATTCAGAATAAAGTAAAAAAAAAAATCAAAAATACATTTGGAAAATTTCTTCAAATTAATACAGTACATTGTGTAGAATGTAGAACTACAACATGAACTATTCTTTATCAAAAGCACTTTGCTTGGTCAAAAACAGTTGTAAAGCTATCTTTTAAACCTTTATTAATAGTTAACTGCACATTCACTAATAAAAAAAATATTATTAAGGATAAAATCTTACAAAGATAATGCATAGCATATTGTCTGCTACTGCAAAGGCCTTAAAGGATTCACTTCCAGAATAAAAATTTCCTGAAAATTTACTTACCATATGTCATTCAAGACTTCAGTTCTTCAGTTGAAAAGAAATTAAAGTTTTTGAGGAAAATATTCCAGATTTCGAGGGGGGTCCGCTGGTAAAAACCGAGTTCTGGGGGGTAAAATACACGTTTTTTTTTGGCAGAATTCCCCTGGTAAAACTAGCATTCCAGGGGTCAAATATTACGTTATTGGGGTCGCTTCAACCCGTGGCAGCAGTGTTAAAGTAGCCCAATTCTTAGTAGCCCACAGGAAAACCGTGGACTTGGCAACACTGCTTCAATGGGAGCCAACGGGTTGAAGGTCCAAATTGCAGTTTCAATGCAGCTTTAAAAGGCTGAGAAATAAGGATC